>NC_083346.1:105992148-106144679 GCF_019175385.1 Lycium barbarum | reverse complement strand
ATATATATATATATATATATATATATATATATATAGATATATGAAAAAAGATGGGTTCTACTCCGATTGATTGCACCAGTCAACAGATACATTTTCATTGAATATTATTTCATATTCATATACTAGTTTTGCGAGGCCCGGGTTCAAACTTTAAATATTTTAACTTGGGTCCCCTTTAAATGGACTAGTCTTTAGTTTTTGCTCTTCAAATGGGTTGATTTTTAATTTTTGCCTTTCAAAATTGAACTTATGTCATATCTATAAGTTATGTGAGCGTCCTTAAAGAATTTATGCTCCTATAGATATAAGTTTGATTTTGAAGGACGAAAATCAAAGATCAGCCCATTTGAAGAGCAAAAATCAAAGATCAGCCCATTTAAAGGGCAAATCGTGCAATTACTTGTTTTAACTTTCATTGTTAATTATTAGTTAAATTATATACTTGAATTCAGATGCAGCGCCATGATTTGGAGTTTATGGGTGCTGAATTTAAATTTTTTAATTTATTTGGTACTAATAACCTATAGATAAATACAAAGTTTGTGAACCAAAGCTACCGGATTCGATCGAAATCATCACCGGCACTCTAGCTCCACCCAGCTTCAAACTCATTTTGGTGATTATCTTGAATTCATTTAAGATTTTGATAATGTGTTTTATTTTACCTGTATTACCAAAACTCATGTTTTCATCTTCTAGAATCATCTAACACAAGAATAAAATTCCAATAACTTCAAATCTATACTACAATATTTATAACCTTAGCATAGAATATTTATACAAATTAACCTAGTGATCCTACAATTAGTAAATAATAATAAAGTAAAATATTTTAAAATTATATTTCAAATGATTTTAGGACAGATCTTTATAAGCATATATGAGCTCACTAAAAAGAAGCTAAGATATAGGAAGTTTAAGGATAAAAGATATTATAATACCTAATAAATTACTCAGTTGTAAACGAAAATTTGGCTCCAAAGCTGTCAAGATTTTACCAGAACGTATATGGATAAATAATATATTCTATACATCCCAAAATAAAGCAATTTGATTAGTTTCGAGCTAAATTGAGTTAGATTAATTCAATCTTTTAAAATTAAAATTTAGATATTAAAAAAATATACAGAAAAAACTATAAATTGCAATTTTCCTATCAACACAATGTAAAGATTCTTAAAATATTTGTTAAAGCTTATATAATTTGATTCTCAAAAAATGAAATGTGATAAATATTTTGAGATAAAGGAAAAAAAATAAACAAAAAGTTACTATAATAAAATTAATTACCAAGGCCCAAGTGGAAGAATGATGGTAAATGCAATAGAAACTACCACGGGTCCACGTGAGACCAAATTATAAAGGCAAGTGAAATGGTCTCAAAAAATGAATGAGTGCAAATCAGAATAAGGGAAAAAGACAAAACCACGTGTAGAATATTTATAGGCTCAAGCAGCCATGTATTACCCAAAATGACTTAGGAAGTTTCTTGATCATGCTTTGGTATGTAAAGAGATAAATAGTAAGTACAACCTTTTTGGTTGGCAAACTCACAATCAAACAGTTCTAAGGGAACTATGCACGACAAAATATTTACATTGTCACTTATTAATAGTATTAATAATAGAGAAGTAAGTAGTAGGAAATTTCTGTGATAGAAGGCCCACCTCTCCACCCTCTGTGGCTCCGTGCTTCACAGTAATATGTACAAAATGGTTGCACCAGTCAACAGATACATTTTCATTGAATATTATTTCATATTCATACATAATAGAGAAGTAAGTAGTAGGAAATTTCTGTGATAGAAGGCCCACCTCTCCACCCTCTGTGGCTCCGTGCTTCACAGTAATATGTACAAAATGGACAGCTCAAACTGGAGGGTCGCTGTTCCTCCTCTGCTTCCCTGTTCACAACTTACTTCTCTTTAATTTGAGGTCTAATTGTAAAATTTGGGATTTTATCCTTTAAGAAATGAACTCTTTTTTCGGTCTAGGGATATATATGTACTATTTTGCTCGATATAGATAAATACACATGGATGATGATAACAATCATAAGGAAGGAAAAAAGAAGGGTAAAATCGAAAAATTAAAAACTAAATAAAAAAATCAAATGTACACTATTTATTTTATTAACCATGATGGTTCGACTTGAAACTATAATCCATGCATCAATTTAGTTTCTTAACCATCCAATACTATGGATGACCGACCAGGGTTGCAGTGGGATGGATAACATTGCGCCCTATGTTTTCACCAAATCTTGTAAACCTACTATATTTAAGCAATATAATGAAATCAGAATGCATGTTAATTAACCATGATTAAATGCTAATGGTCAATGTACAAACACCTAATGGTCAATGTACAAACACATGTCAAATATTTATTAGCTTGGTGTAAACAACGGGTGCGGGTAAATTTTTGCCGTGAGGATACTCTACCAACTAAGCAAGTCTAGTCCTCTGGCTTTCTTTTTACTTTTTTAATATGATGGTAGTTCCGAGTTAGCTCGTGCCACCTCAACTATTTTTTGGATACTACCATCAGACTTAGGCAGAAGGAAGTTAATTACCTAATGGTTTTTGCCTCCAATATAATGGTTCTTCTCTCACTTTATTGACCATTAGGCACATCTTTAGATCAAATTATTTTTTCAGTATTCAACAGACTGAATTAATAAAAAAAATCTAAATAAAATAGATAAAATGAAACGCATTACTCAACAAATTATGAGCTTGTTTATTTGAAATTCTAAAATATGCTAATGGCTAAAATTAAGGTAATATCCAAGCAATTTCTCCGTCAAATGACAACGCGCGACGACTCGGCTTCATTGTGATGGAAGATAATAATTAATTAACAATGCTCTCTGCTCGCAATAATTTTTTCAAGAAGAAAATAAATCAAATAGATAACATGTTTCCACTCGCCAACACAAACATTGTTGGATCTGAATACTTTGCCCTCATCAATACAGAAAGATACGTAAGGATCCAGTCTAAATAGTGAATAAGATTTTGCCAGAGACTTGGCTCCTATTTGGATATAAATATTTTTTACACCCTCCATTCCAATTTAAGACACACGTGACTGCCAATAACGTCTTATACATACGTTTGAATCCGCAAATTTTGTAACACAAAAAAAAATTGAACCAAACTAGCACAAAAAAAAAAAAAAAACATTAGTAGGTTTCACACACTAAATTAGTGCGTGAAAGGACCAAACTGCAAAAATGCAACTTGGGCCTTTCACGCACCAATTTCGTGCGTGAAGGAGGTCAACAAAAAGCCGACCCCTCCTTCCCCATCACAGATCCCGACCATTTCACCCCACCACTGCCCGCCATTGACGCCGTTTTCAGGTGGTCCCCAACCCCCCAAAACGCTATTTTCTTGTTGTTTTTCAATCCAAAACTCAATATTCTTGGTATATTGAAGTGTAGGAACAAGTTTCTAAGGTTAGATTTTGGAATAGAGCAGCACGGAGCTCATTTTGAAAACTCAAAAACACCTTCATTCTAGGTATTTTACTACTAATTTTTTATTACATTGCTAAATATATTATTACCTTAGGTATGGTGGGAGGGATCTGTGGTGGATTGCGCATTGTTTTTGCGCGTTGTTGGGCAGTCTGTACCCACTGCCCCCTTTATTTTTATTTTTTAAAATTTGTTTATCTATTATTAATTAGTTAATTATTTATTGCTTGTTTATTTAGTATTTGTTAATTATTCGATTAGCGACTTAAGTATTTATTAATTGTTAGACGAGCTATTTCAATTGTTAGACTGGCTAATTATTTATTTAGTTTTTGCTAAGCCAATTGTTTATTTTTTAATAATTTCTTAATTGTTTCATTAGTTAATTAATTGTTTATTGGTTAAATATATGATAATAATTTATTAATTTTTTGATTAGTTACTTAATTGTTTATTTATTAAATATATGATAATAACTTGTTAATTATTTGATTAGTTAGTTATTTATTTATTAATTAATTATTTATACTAATTGTATGCTAACTAATTGTTAATTATTTGACTTATTAATTTATAATCTTTATATTTTAGGATTGAAAACCCTTAGTTTAGGATTTGACTTAGGATTGAAAACCCTTAATATAATTTTCGATAAAAGATTACATAACTAATATTACCTGTTAATGATTTATTTAAAATACGTAAAACAGATGGGTCACCACAATCCTTAATAAAATTTTCGATAAAAGATTACATAACTAATATTACTTGTTAATGATTGATTTAAAATACGTAAAATAGATGGGTCACCACAATCCTTAATAAAATTTTTGATAAAAGATTACATAACTAATACTACTTGTTAATGATTGATTTAAAATGCGTAAAACAAATGGATTACCACCCTCTTGATCCGGGGCCCTTCGACCGAGAGTTACTGTATCTTCAGCCCGAGCATAGGTCGCAACATATATGGACATCTGACCTGCAGCCTGAGTCTCAAGTCCGTACCCGGTTAGGGGACTCAGCATGGAAGATCTTAGTTGCTCGCCCCCCACATCCTCATGTCCTGGATATACTACGTCGGGGCGGTATCTACCGGTGCGTCGAAGTTGGTCGGGTACAGCACGATAGGTCGCTAGTGATGGCATTGATTGAGAGGTGGCAACCGGAGACGCACACATTTCATCTCCGCACTGGTGAGGCTACCATTACCCTTCAGGATGTGGAGGTCATTTATGGGCTACAGGTTGATGGACGCCCATTGTATATTGAGGAGCTTCCTGTGCTGCCGCCTTACCGGGATGAGTTGACTAGGATCACCGGTTTTGCGGCTCTGGATGGTAATATTTCCGGCTAGAGTCGGCTTTTGTTGTCGGCTCTTTACGCTCACTTGCGCCTCACAGACATGCATCATCTGATTGGAGAGGACACGCCTCAGGCTGATGTTGACCGACGCGCGCGTCTATACCTACTCATCATATTCAGGGCCATCCTGTTCCCGAACACTTCGGGTTCGCATTTGAGCTTGAGGTATCTTCGGTATATTGACGATCTCGCCGAGATAGGATGTTATAGTTGGGGCGCTGCTGGGCTGGGCTACATGTATCGAGGATTCTGTCGATGTTCTATGGGCACGAGGGTAGAGGTCCCTGCATTTTGCTCGCTCCTTCAGGTAATATATTTAAGTGTGTGTAATTAAACACAAAATATATTTTTTTAAAACGACGACTGATAAAATGTTTTTTAAATGACTATATCAGATATGGGTGTGGACTAGGTTGAGACCTTTTCAGCCTATACCAGCTCACCCTCCCGCTGACTATCTTACTATGCCGATGCCATACGCGCGGAGATGGTCGCGAGGCGTACACTGGCGTGCCGAGACGCACCACAACCTTCTCCTATTTAGGGATCAGCTAGACCGCATGACGGCGCAGACGGTATGTTCATATTTTGGATCCACACGCTAGACCACATAGCTACCATTTTAGTCTTTTATTTGACCGTTTTAACACGACTTGTATTGCGCACCATTTTAATGCGCAATGTAAGTGTTGATTTGACAACACACCACGCATGACAATTTCAGGAATTTACTTAACTTGAAGGCTTGACGAGTGAAAAACTCATCAACTTCATAAGTCTAAGTCTTACAAGTCATTCAAAAAAAAAATCAAACTTCATAGAAAAAATGTCTCAAAATGCTTCAACTGTTAAGGTTTCACTATTTTGGGATGGAGATATCGTCGAGGACAATTACTCCATTCGTTATAGTATCAAACCAAAAGCCCATGTTAAATTTCTAACAACTTTAAATTATGAAACACTAGTCAGTTACATGCACAAAAGAATGAAAACTACACCCACTGAGTTTGGAATCTCACTAACAGGCAGATATCCACAAACAATATCAAACGGTGTAGCGCGTTATGGCATGTACAATATCAACGATGATGAATCTTTGAGTGATTATTTGGGATCGCCAGAAGAATATCGTGATTTAGTATTCATTAATGTTCTTGAGATGTATGTTGAAAAGATACCTCGAGAAGAAGTCCCTCAAGTCCAGCCTATTCATGGTAACACTTATGGGGACTTTAGTTCTTATGGAGACATTTTGAGTGGTCAAGTACCGCTGCAAAATCTAAGCCAGCAACTTAATCAAGCTTACAATGAAAATTGATAAATATGGATTTTTCATATTATTATTATGTGTAGTAGCACGTGTTTGTTGTATGAATTGGTAAATAACCAGTTTTCAAATCTTTATAGGAACTATTCTCAAAACTCGCCAGTGGTACCAAATATGGATGTTGGTCAATCCTCTCAGTTCGGTGGAGTTGATCATTCTCCACACTATGATAGTGCTTATGAACAACAGCAAGTTCATCACCTTGATACTAAATTATCTGTATATATGTGATGTTGGTATTTAAAATATGTTACTTTTCGTGTAGGAGGATGAATGCACTTGATAATGAAGATTTTCCTAATTATTATGAGTCATCATCAAGTGTTGACGATGAAATAACTAATAATGCAGAGGTAACCGATGATGAAGATGATGATGATGTTCAAGTTGGTATGACCAACAATATTCCTCAAAGCCAAAGCCAACAAGAACCAATTCACCACCACGTACCACCACCGATGGCTGAAAACCCAACTTCTGAAAGCCCAATTCAGTGGCATTCTAATAATATCCCTTATCTTGACAGCCTGCAGGGTCGTGATGATGCATTTGTCTTCACAAGAGAAGATGATGATAGTCGCCTAAAAACCTGGATTGAACCAAAGGATCTCAACAAAGATCGATGCTACCTTGCAAAGGGAATGTTGTTCGCATCCAAAAAGGCATTGCAACGGGAAGTCAAAATTTATTGTTTTAAGGACATGAGGGAGTTTAAGGTTGATCAGTCAAACACAAAGATATGGAGGGTAGTTTGTAGACGACGGTATCAAGGCTGTGAGTGGTTGCTTCGGGGAATTGTTAAGCCTGATGGTATGTGGGCTATCACAAAATTCTGCGAAAGACACACTTGTGATATGGAAGAAAATCGAGCAGATCATTATAATTTAGATACAAACATGATTGCTCAAGTGTTACTTAAAGACATTGCCGAAACTCCAAGGTAACTTATCCTACCTAGTACATTATATGTCTTATATCAATTGAAATATCATTACTAGATATTGTTTGTTTAAACTTGTGCAGGTTCCCCATCAAAGATTGTATTCAAAACGTTCAAACTGTATATAGTAAAACTATAAGCAACAGAAAGGGATTTCTCGGGCGTAGGCGCGCTTTTGAGATGGTCTTTGGAAATTGGCATACTTCTTTTCAATCGCTGCCAAGGTATATGGCAGCTCTACAACATTTTAATCATGGTACTGGTGTAGAGTGGCGGACATTCAAACCATGCATTGATGGTTTTTCTCACTGCCGACCAGTGATATCCATAGATGGTACAGCATGTATATGGTGCCTACGACATCAAGCTCCTAATTGCAATAGGAATGGATGCCAATGGGTCAATATTTCCTCTTGCTTTCGCAATTGCCGCTAACGAGAGCCACGACACATGGGGGATCTTTTTGACCCATTTGAAAACTCATGTTATTAAGGATTGTACCGGCATATGCGTGTTGTTTGATCGTCATAAAGGCATATTGCACAATATGGATAATTTACCAGGGTGGCAGCCTCCTTTTGTTTACCATCGCTATTGTTTAAGGCACTTGAAGGCAAATTTGTAATCAAAGTTTCACAATGGCACTCTAAACAAATTGATGTGGGGGGCTGATGTGGCGTGATTTTATGCCACAATCGACGCTTTTCGGCTATAAGTTTTACTTGTTTTTAAGCAAGTCTATGTTATTTTACGTAGTTTTTGTCATGTTTCAGGTAATATGAGGTCCCTAGAGCCTAAGTGTGGAAAACAAGCGAAAAAGGAGTAGAAAAAGTTGATCCCTGGAAGAAAATCGAGATTCTGGAAATTTTTGGGAAAACTTGTTCTGCGCGTTCGCGCATGAAGGTCATGCGACCGCGCCCACGCGCGTTATTAAGTCCACGCGTTCGCGTAGGAATGACACGCGATCGCGCTGAAGGAAGAGCGTGATTCTACGCGTTCGCGCAAAAACGTGGCGCGTTCGCGTAGAAGGAAATTCTGCCCAGTTCGACCAGAACTTGGGTTTTGACGATTTCTTCCATTCCAGTTCCTATAAAAAGAAAACTAGGGTTTTCTTAACATATCTTTGGCAGTTTTCACAAGTTTGGAGGCTAGGGTTCATCACCAACACCTTAGAAGAGAAGATTTGGAGGCACCAATGAGAAATTCTTTACCCATTTCTTCTACTCTTGCTATGTATTAAATATTTATGTGTGTAGTATTTCATTTCAATACTTGAACCTTGTTTATGGAAGTATACCTTGTTTAAGTTTGGATTGAATCTCTTGTTTTGCTTATGTGTTGAATGATTTTATTCCTAATGAAGTGAGTTATTGCTTCTTTGATTAATCTCATTTTGAATGATTCTTAAGGGAGTAGCTAACCCTAAGACTTGCCCATTTATTTCGGTTTAAACTTGAAAGAGGCAAACTCGGGATTGGGAAAGATTAATTAACAAGAATTTGGGGCGTTAACCCTCATCTAATGGAAATCGACCTAGGGATAGGCGACACCACTTGTAGCCATATTCGGGTGTTCTTAATGCTCCTAATTGCTTTAGGGATATTCAATTAGGTAGTCTAGTTAGTCTTCGGAAGAAGCTAATTTAGAGTCATTATCCGAGACTAAGTAATATAAACTCACCATTATTTGTAAATCATGAAATATATTGGATCGTTACTAGAGAGTAATTTCCCTTGTATCCATGCTTGTGGCCATTGATCATTTTTCTTGCTTTCTAGATTAGTTTGCATTTTCGCATTTAGTTATAATTCTCTCAAACAAAACCAAAATATTATCCATCGTTTGGCTTTAGCGTAGTTGGTGAAAATTCCTACTTTTCCTACTCGCCTACATATTGTTCTCTGTGGGATTCGACCCCGACTCATAGTTGGGTAAATTATATTTGCATACGACCGTGCCCATTCTAATTAATAGGGTGGATTTGGACGTCATAAAAAATGGCGCCGTTGCCGGGGAACAATTTGGCGTATTTGGGTTAGTTTGGGATTTAAGCTAACTTGCTTTGGTCCAAACTTTCTTTGCTTTATAAAAAAAAAAAAAAAAAAAAAAAAAAAACTGTCTAGTTTTTGCAAAACTGTCCAGTTTCTGAAAAACTGTCCAGATTTTGCTTCTGAAAAACTGTCCAGTTTTTGCTTTTGCTAAAAAAAAATTAAAAAAAAATGGCATCATATAATGAAAATTGGTTCGATGGTAGTTGTTCATACTTTGATGACCCATGTCCATATTGTGGAGGACCTCACTTTTGGCAAGATTGTGAAAATGCTCCCGGGAGAGAGATGTGTGCACCGTCTCAATCCTATGATGGGAACATTTGTAATATCTGTGGTGGTCAAAATGGACATTGGAGTGATTGTCCTAATTATTTTCCTTCCCGTCCCCCAAGTTGTTCTAATGAAAATACTAGTTGTGCTTTTGAGTTTGATAGGAACAATGATATGGCAAACGGAGGGCAAAATACCAGATATGAAGGTATCATGGAATTGCTCCAAGCATACTTTGACCGGGAAAGGGAGGAGGAGCGAGAACTCGTCGGGCAATCCATTTTAGAAATGAACAAATCACTTGAGGATGAAAATTTTTCAATTTCCATGAATGTGCCTATTCCTCAAAATGAAGTAGTTGAAGAAGAGATTTCAAATTTACAAGATGAGCCCAAAAATTCTTGTGACCCCAACAAGAGTTGTGAAATTGAAGAAGTGGTTCAAATTGAAGTAAATGAGCCAAGTCATAAAGAAGAAATCTTCAATACTCGAAAAAAGGAAATTGAGGAAATGTTGAGTGGCATTATGGGGAGAAATGTAAAATATGGGAAAATTGTGGCCAAATGGTGGGAAGTAGTTCAATATGGAGATGATGAAACTATCCAAAACATGGATTTCACCACGTTAGGATTTTTACAAGCTTTGGACGATTCTCACCATGAAGACAAACTTGACAAAGTGGATATTGTGAGCCAAGATTGGCTAATGAATCAAGCTCAAAAACTTGAAATCTATGGGGATCACCGCGAAGGCTTTTCACGGATGATGAAAGAATATCTAAAAATGCATGTTGAGCAAAGTCAAGAAGTGGAGTTACTTGAAATTGCTATCAAAAAATTGGAGGCCGAATTGAACGCAAAGATTGAGGCATGTGACGCTCAACATCAAAAGGCCATGGATAGTAGTTTTAAGTTGATTTCCAATGAAGAAGTAGTCACTATTGATTTTCAAGAGCTAATGATAAATTACCAACCAACAAATCCAAAAATAGTGAATGATGCCGAGATTGAAGAAATGATACTAGAGTTGCATAAAAAAGTTCATGAAATCGTTTTTGAAGACTCTAGTTCATTTATGGGTAAGGATGTCAAAATTCATGCAAATTTGAAATTTGAGCGCATTGGACCACATTCGAAACATTTTTCAACATTG
Organism: Lycium barbarum; assembly: GCF_019175385.1. Lineage (NCBI taxonomy): Eukaryota > Viridiplantae > Streptophyta > Magnoliopsida > Solanales > Solanaceae > Lycium > Lycium barbarum. The sequence continues at coordinate 106,134,088 of NC_083346.1, read as the reverse complement.
TGCTTGGTTGATGATATGGAAGTTGAACCAAATAAGCCAATGGAGAATTTTGGATATGAAGAAGAAAGCGTTTTTATTTTGAAGTTTGCTATGCCAAGAAGACAAAAGGGCATTCCTCACTCAAAGGCCAAAAAGTGCAAAATGCGACATCCGAGAGTTGGCCTCTTTGTTTTTCTACCACCGCCCCATGAGCGTCATCATAATCTTGATTTAAAGTTGGGGCGCAACTTCATATCTTCCAAATGGAAGGAAAAGTGGTACAGGTAACCGTCGTGCCGCGACGTTAACTTAAGCGCTTGGTGGGAGGCAACCCATCGTTTTAAAATTTTTAAATCATTTTTTGAAATTTAATTTTTTTTAGAATAGTTTAGTTTATGATTTGTGACTAATCTGCAAAGTTTTAAAATTTTTGAAATTATTTTGAGCAGGTTGGGTTTTCAGAGCAGCCACAAACCAGTAGCTGCTGCTGAAACATGAGTTATAATTTTTTAGACTAGTTTCTGCACTTATTTTCTAATTCTACAAAAAATGGGTCTGAATTACCTCTGCGCGATCGCGCAAGAAAATGACGCGAAGGCGTTAAAAAAAATGTTTTTGTATGTTGATGTAATGCAGTGAGGACACTGCAAGTTTTTTAGTTGGGGGTGGCTACCTGGTATCGTTGTATGGTAAATAGGTGTTTAGGAACCTCCTCGACTTTTCTTTGCCAGAGTTCTTTTCCTGAGGGGAGTTTTATTTTGTTGAAGCTGGCATGTTTAGGATGTTACTTAGGTTGAGTAGAGTAATTTTGTCTTATTTGGGACTACTTGGTAACTAATGGCATGTATTGTGGTTTGTTGGAAATTTTGGACCCCTCGAAATTTTGGAAAACGCATACTTAGAACAAGATTGATTCTTTATATGACATTATTATTATTGGGGTATTGTGTGTCATAAATGACTACTTAGGAGGTCAGAAGTGTAAAAACAATTGTCCTTATGCCAATGTGTGTGTGAGCTGTTAGTTTGATTCTGTTTATGCATGTATAATCTAGAACTTGCCCGGTTGATCTTGTATGAAATCCGAAAGTTAGTTTGGTTGTGAGATGATCTTAGGCTTTCTTTGTTGAAATAGTCACTTTGCCTAAATAAGTCTTACCAAAAGTGTTAAATACCCCTAGTTTCCCTTTTGAAGCCTCTTGACCTTTTTCTTGGCTAGCCAATTATGAAACCTTACCCTTTGTGCAATTAATCCATCTTCGCACCCGTTCCCTCCTTGATGCTACTAGTTAGATGAGGCAAAATGCCTAAGTTGGGGGTGAATTAAATGTGGAGTACATGTTAAAAACATAAGTTGGGGGTGGTGGAGATTCGATGTGGTAGTTGCGTATATATATATATATATATATATATATATATATATAAAACAGAAAATTGTAACGCAAAAAGATTTGTAAGTTGGTTAGGAGTAAAACCACATCGAGGTCGAAAACTGAAAGAAAATAAAGGGGTAGAAAGAAAAGAGGCAAATTAAGGTGACAAGATGTTGTAGTGTTCAAGGAGGGTGAGTCACTAATATCCAAAAAGTATCCGACCCGTCCCTAAACCTACATTACAAGCCAAAACAAGTCCTAATGTGATCACAACCGAACGAGCCTAGGATGAAAACATAGAAAATAAGGGCAAGCCTATGGTATTTGCATGTGTAGATATGAATTCTTTGTGAGTGTTGAGTGTTTTTCTCTTCTCTTTCATCTTCGTCCCATTCTTGTCGTATATATGTGTGTTGGGACATTCTTTGGTCTATGTGAGGGCATAAGGATGAGAATTGAACAAAATAAAGTGACCGCCGAAAGTAGTGTTTGTGTGCACCATAATATGTTTGATAATGTAATGTCATTCATTGAAGCTTCACTGTTAGTCGTAATGTTCTTGAGTTGTGCATATTGCTTTAAAGTAGAAAGTTGGGGTGGTCGTTTAAAGGAAAACATGCATGCCGGTAGTTCAGAGTCAAAACCAATGTAGACATTGTTACTCTATGATATCTAGGTATTAGATTGAGTCGTTGTTTTGTATGGCTTGCTTGAGGACAAGCAAATACTTTAAGTTGGGGGTGTTGATGTGGCGTGATTTTACGCCACAATCGACGCTTTTCGGCTATAAGTTTTACTTGTTTTTAAGCAAGTCTATGTTATTTTACGTAGTTTTTGTCATGTTTCAGGTAATATGAGGTCCCTAGAGCCTAAGAAAACAAGCGAAAAAAGAGTAGAAAAAGTTGATCACTGGAAGAAAATCGAGATTCTGGAAATTTTTGGGAAAACTTGTTCTGCGCGTTCGCGCATGAAGGTCACGCGACCGCGCCCACGCGCGTTATTAAGTCCACGCGTTCACGTAGGAACGACACGCGATCGCGCTGAAGGAAGAGCGTGATTCTACGCGTTCGCGTAGAAGGAAATTCTGCCCAGTTCGACCAGAACTTGGGTTTTGACGATTTCTTCCATTCCAGTTCCTATAAAAAGAAAACTAGGGTTTTCTTAACATATCTTTGGCAGTTTTTCACAAGTTTGGAGGCTAGGGTTCATCACCAACACCTTGGAAGAGAAGATTTGGAGGCACCAATGAGAAATTCTTTACCCATTTCTTCTACTCTTGCTATGTATTAAATATTTATGTAGTATTTCATTTCAATACTTGAACCTTGTTTATGGAAGTATACCTTGTTTAAGTTTGGATTGAATCTCTTGTTTTGCTTATGTGTTGAATGATTTTATTCCTAATGAAGTGAGTTATTGTTTCTTTGATTAATCTCATTTTGAATGATTCTTAAGGGAGTAGCTAACCCTAAGACTTGCCCATTTATTTCGATTTAAACTTGAAAGAGGCAAACTCGGGATTGGGAAAGATTAATTAACAAGAATTTGGGGCGTTAACCCTCATCTAATGGAAATCGACCTAGGGATAGGCGACATCACTTGTAGCCATATGCGGGTGTTCTTAATGCTCCTAATTGCTTTAGGGATATTCAATTAGGTAGTCTAGTTAGTCTTCGGAAGAAGCTAATTTAGAGTCATTATCCGAGGCTAAGTAATATAAACTCACCATTATTTGTAAATCATGAAATATATTGGATCGTTACTAGAGAGTAATTTCCCTTGTATCCATGCTTGTGGCCATTGATCATTTTACTTGCTTTCTAGATTAGTTTGCATTTTCGCATTAGTTATAATTCTCTCAAACAAAACCAAAATATTATCCATCGTTTGGCTTTAGCGTAGTTGGTGAAAATTCCTACTTTTCCTACTCGCCTACATATTGTTCTCTGTGGGATTCGACCCCGACTCATAGTTGGGTAAATTATATTTGCATACGACCGTGCCCATTCTAATTAATAGGGTGGATTTGGACGTCATCAGGGGCTGCGATGGAGCATCAACAACGAAAATGGGCTGCAAAAATGGATCTGATCAGGGCAGTAGGTGAACCCGCATACGTTTTGTTGATGAAGCTCGAAGTTGAAAAATGGACGCTTCATGCTGATGGAGGCAAAAGATGGGGCATGCTCACAACAAACAGCTTAGAGTCTTTCAATGGCTTGCTGAAATCTGCTCGAGGTCTACTTGTCACCGCAATGGTGAGAATGACTTTCAAGCAGGCTGTGGAGCGATTTGTTGTTAGGACAAGGCAGGCCAGAGCGATATTAGCTGACAGCAGGACATGGATGCCAAAGCCCTTCAAAAATATGGAGCATTATAGGAAAAAATGTGAGCATCACCAAATGACCGAGTATGACCCAATTCAACATGTGTATGAAGCTAGGACGGGTTATTACAACGGTAAGGGTGGAAACGTGCATACCGTTTATGAGGCAACAAGAACATGCACTTGTGGTAAGTGGCAAACGTACCACATATCGTGTTCTCATGCTGTCAAGTGCTTCGAGAGAATGAGAAAAACGGTAACAAGTTATGTGGCGGGGGAATACAAGATCCATAGTTACCTTAGAGCATATTCCGGCCAATTCCACCCACTTGGTAATGAAGCTTATTGGCCAAACGAGCCGTTTTCGATGGTTGCTAACAAGGATTACATTAGGAAATTGGGCATTAACTCACGGAGTCATAGACCCAATCAAATGGATGTTAGTGAAAGAACTTACTCTCGTAAGTGCTCTACATGTAAGCAATATGGCCATGACAAGCGTTCGTGTGGGCAACAAGGCCGTGGTAGTATAAGCAAGTCTCGAAGTAATAGAGCCTCTAGAACTTGAAGATTGTATTGTTATTGTAATTTATTATTGTATTGCTTTGAATTAGTATTGTAATTAAATGGAATGAATTATTTTTTAATTAGTAAACCTCTCGTATTGGATGAATTATTATTAAATCAAATATTTATATTTGTACATTCAAATATAATAAAACACTTAAATCAAAACCCTATAAATATGACAAGTTTCAAAACTTACTTCGGGGCACTTTAGAACCCCTAAAACGACGACCCAAATGTTTAGGTGGACTTGATGTAATGAGCCGACATTATTGTACGCAAAAAAAAATATTAAGTTTTAGATAAAAGATTGATATTTTGGGATTTTGAAACATGACTAATCTTTGCCCAAAGTATGGAAAAAAAAGTGCTTTGAAAGGTAACACAAAAAAAAAAAAAAAAAAAACGGCTCCTTCACACACGAAATTGGTGCGTGAAAGACCCAAGCTGTATTTTTGCAGTTTGGTCCTTTCACGCACTAATTTAGTGCGTGAAACCTACTATTATTATTTTTATTTTTTTTGTATGTGCTAGTTTGATTCAACTTTTTTTTTATGCTGCAAAAGTCGCGGATTCCATCCGTTTGGGGCATCCACTATTAATTTTGCCCATTCAAATTTTGAATAACATATTCTATGAGTAGCTATTGACACACGCATTTATATTACTTTTGAAAATTTTCAAAAAACTATATTTTTGTTAAGTGGTTAAAATAATGGATTACCTTGGTCAAAGAGTCCTTTAATGCCTATCCAATTATCCCCCCTTTTTTCACTTCTCGAAATTCTTCACACCTAAATTGCTCTTATGACAATCTTTTTAAGATTGGAAGCCTAAAAGAAATAAACATCGAAACCATTTTTCTCCTCCAAAATTGATTTCTCCTATGCAAATTGCCCCAGCTTTACTTTCACTTTGCAAAACAGAGAATTTGTCATTGTGTGAGTTCAACTCTTCTTTTTTATATGTTTTAATTGTACTGTCAAAATTTTCAAAACTATCCTTTTTTTTCCCACTATTATTCATACAGGTGCCCAAAATTTAATCTATCATCGTGTTCCTTGATTGTCTGATTCTTCAAGGATTCAGGTCTGCACAAAATATTTATGAATTTGTTTTTGCCTTTTTGGTTTGACCAAATTGGGGGGAGGGACTCGCGGGGGTGGGGGAGGGTAGTTATTTTCTACACAGCGCCAACGTTACACTCGGACTGGGTATATATTCAAATCAAATTATGGAAATTCTTCTTAAACTTTAACGTTCTCCGAGGAAACTTTTGTACATATGGTTCCCAAAGTTAAAGGAATTAATTAAAGTAAGTACTCTACTATTGTACCAAAAGATTCTGTTCATCAATTGAAAAGGTTGAAGAAAGAGAAGATTATGCTTAAATTAAGGGTTTTGTTTTTGTCTGGTTTGGAGACACAAAAGAAAAGGTCCCAACATTCTTGTATCTAATCAACTGTTTTGAACTACTCTTTCTGTCTTGTGGGTTCTTCACTTCGTATCACTTCGCCATTTTTTTTTTTTAATTCATAAAGTTTGAATCTTTATGTTGTTTGTGTATTGAGAGGTGTTTCGAATAGTAAATCAACTTTCAAACATCACTCAAGACTTTCAAACATCATTCAAGACATTTAAAATGATATGGACAGTGTAATTATCTTGTCAGAGTTACTAATACTGGAAAAAAAAGATTAGGAATGCAAACAAACTAGAGAATCCTCTTTTTGAAAAATCAATCCCTTCTAGTCAGAACACTCATTAGTACCACTTTCGGCTCTAACGTTCAAATTGGACCTCGTCAAAACCACTTTCGGCAACATTACTAAATTCTTTAATTGTTCTGTATATCCAAAGTTTCACTTAGTATTTTCTAAATTAGTTGCAGAATAATTGTTGATTACGATAATTTCTTCTAGCAATATTTTCATACTAAAGACTAGTTATGGTCCTAACTCACGATTCAAGCTCAAGGGTCTAAATTACCCTTGAACTATCGGATTTGGTACAAATATGCCCTCCGTTTACCTATTCACTCTAAAATGTCCTCGCTGCCAACCTATTGGGTCTAAAATACCCTTATTTTTAATAGCTCCATTAAAATATAATTAAAAAAAATCATTTATTACGTGACATGATTCTATTGGCTAATTGTAAAATAAACATAATTAATTAAAATCCCATCCCAAAATCCAGATCCACCTAAAACTCATACCCTTCCCGCCTAAATGACCCATCGAACTAAAATGAACTGCCAATAATCTTCCATGTTCTTCATCTTCCTTAGACCGTTCATCATCTTCATCACCAATTGTATCGAATTAATCTCATCAAATCAACAAATTTCAAGAACCAAAAAAAGGAAAACAAAGAAACCCATAACCAAAAAGAGCAGAACAAAGAAACCCATAACCAAAAAATTAGACTAGTACAATGGTGCCGATTTACTGAAAACTTCACTCCACTGTGCATCGCAAAATCACCAGTGCTATAACAACAAATCTCTACCCTTTGAATTCTCCATCATATGTCAACAACTTAAGCAAATTTACAAGAAGAAGAATAACATACATTAAAGAAGTAGAGGAAAAACAACAAAACCCACCATGAAAATGCTTCAACATAGCAACAAAATTTCCACAAAATCCAAACGAATTGGCAAATTTGAAGAACCAGAAGAAAAAAAAAAAAGAGAGAGAGAGAAGTGGAAATGAATAAACCCATAACCAAAAACTCGATTTCAATTTTAATTTATTAATGGGGCATTTAGGCGGGACAAGTTTGGGTTTTAGGTGGATCTAGGTTTTGAGTTGAGATTTTAATTAAGTTTATTTTAAAATTAGCCAATAGAATCATGCCACGTAATAAATGAATTTTTTAATTATATTTTTAAATGGGGCCGTTAAAAATAATGGCAATTAGGCCCAAAAGGTTGACGGCGAGGGCATTTTAGAACGGATAGATAAACGGAGGGCATTTTTGTACCAAGTTCTATAGTTCAAGGACATTTTAGGCCCTTTTCCGTTAATTTTAAGTCAAAAATATCCTGAAGCTAAAGCTAATATTTCCTTTGGATTTCCAGTTGAGCAACAATCTCGAATACAAAAGAAATCACAGAGAAATGTCACTTGAAACCGTTTGTGTTAGCGACCCTCTAAGTATTCTTCAAAGGATTGAAAATGAGTGCGATTTAATAGGTCCCGAAAAGAAAAGAATAAATACTGTTAAAACAAAATTGTTGTTTTTGTCCTTCTGAGTACATTTCTCTAGGACACGACTTGGATACACGTGCGATCGACCCAGTTTCTGAGTACATTTCTTTGCTTGAAGGGAAAGCAAACTCTATTTACCCCTAAAAAGGTAACAATTGAATTTATACGCGGTTTAAAGGATACGTGATTTAATCTGTCGTTAACGTAATCAAATATGGATTAACAATAAATTATATAAAGAACAAGGATAGAAGTAGCCTGAATCTGTGATTGTTTGCCCTTGTAATTGGTCCGGTACAGAGCGTTAGCTTTGTGCCCGAGCCAAATTATTGTAGAACTTAGGACTTGAATATGAGATTTTACAAAGTATGAGAGTAGAAATCAGATGCTTCTAATGAAAGGGTTTACCCCTATTTATAGTACAAGGGTTAAAACCCTAATGGTCACTCAAGTATGGAAAAATGTGCTAATTACTACTACCGGCGGTGCCACAACAACTGTAGCGTAACAGATGGCGGATTGAGCCAGAAGTCCGACCAGTCACGGATTTCTTTCGCTCATATTAATCGGTGTCAATCCGGCTTACCGGACTAACTACTCCTCGGACTTCATTTTATTTGTATCACCCAACTCAAATCGACATCATGTTTTGATGCCCACGTTTCTGTTTTGCTCAGACTTCTCTTCGGAAGGTCGTAACTTTCTTACCTTGATTTTTACCGTATACAGATAGTCTCCACACATTTCGGATCGAAGGCTGTCGGAGTGATGGGATGTGGAATGATAACCTCGGTATCTTCTCTTGTAATCTTCCTTTCGAAAATAAGCGAGAAATCAAACGTCCATTTACATCACATCTTTTTTACTTCGGACACGTGTATCCTCCTGATTGGACCATCCTTACGGTTCCTGAATTGAAACACCCCGCCATTATTACTCTCCCCTATAAAAGTTTGATTTTTCACTTTTCACTTTTTACCTCTCGATCAAATATTCCTTGAATCTTTAATTTTGTTCTTGTTTTCCTTCAAATCTTCAATCGCCAATCTTCAAAACTTCATACCAATCTTCAAATCTTCATCCCAATCTTCGAACCTTCAACCCAACCCAATCTTCATTTCAAATCTTTATCCTAGATCTTCAAATCTTTACCCAAATCTTTATAAGAAATGGCAACGAATTCCAGATCTTCCTCCAAAAATGCTTCACCAGCCGCTTTTCCACCTCCAGCCACGACGCCGTTTCTATCCCCGAGGTTAGCCCTCAGGCTGGTCTTTACGAACCCCGGGCTTAAGATATTTTGCCCTCGAACTATCATTTTGACACCGAATTCACGGTCGAGGCTGCTCCAAAAGAGTCCTAAAAGTTCGACAGGGTCTACGATGTCAGTCGTTACCCTTCCTTGATCAAGGAAAAGGACATCCCACGAGTCTGAACTGATTGTGACTAGACGGTTCGGCCTTACGAGATCGTTGTTCCGGGTTCGGATGACGACATCACCACCTTCAGGGATGGATACTCAAATGTATACACCTATCCCTTCACACTCAACCTTGACCCTCCGATCAACCAAGTCATCATAGTCGTGTGAAAAATGTACAACTTATGCCTCGAACAAATTGGTTCGTCCGTCTGGGGGACCCTAATTTGTCTCTACTTATTGGCGAATAATTTCAAAGCGGAATTTACTTTACACCAGTTGACTCGGCTATACAGTCCATGGGTCTTTCGTGGTGGGGCTGTAAAGCTATATAAATGAGGGAAATACCCCCTCCTTTCCTGCGTCGATGAGAACAGAGACCAAGCTGGTTGGAACGTTTCATCACAGTCAAAACCACAGAGATAATCCCGACGGGATCCACGCCACTCTCCGAGCAGTGGAACATGAAATATAAGCATCGTAGAACTCTTTATTTCTCCACATGCTTTTAATTATGTATATAACTCTTTTTTATACTAGAACCGTTGCATGGATCCCAGATGAAACACAGAATTTCCTAGATTGGATAGAGAACATTATATGCCAGTACGCGCACCGACTACGCATATGGAAAGATTTATCCAACAAGAAGTGGATAGCAAAAAATATTGGTAAATCCCTTTTTTTTTTTTAATCCTTTTTTCTAACTTCGACGTTATCTTTTTCAGGTTTGTCGAAGGGTTCGTCAATCCCAAGGCCTGAACCAACAGATGCCCCTCCCGCGCTGAGTTCAGTGTTTGACCCCACGGACTCAGTGCTGCTTATTGCTACGGCGAAGAAGAAGAAAAAGAACGCCAAATCCTCCAGGCCCCCAAAGTCACCTTCGGTGGGTTAAAAAAGAAAGTAAAGCTCCAAAGTTGATGGCGGCCCCTCACAAGTTCGGGGCTTAAGAGACTTCGCAGATGATGATATCCTGATAGCGGAAGTCAGGACCGGTTCAGCCACTACTACTACTACCATCGAGGCGGATCATGCTCCGGTCGATATTATGGAGGAGAATGATATGGCTGGTTCGAGCGAACCCATTTCCGTTGACACAGCTGAAAATGTCTTAGTCCCTATCGCCGAAACCTTCCAAAATAATGCTCTGTTAAAGGTCATCGTTCCAAAAGCGGATACTGTCATCGTTTAGGATGGCGCGTCTTCGAAAGAGGATCCTACGTCCAAGAGGGCCAAGCAAACTGGGCACGGGCAGGAAGATTTCGATAGTATGTTCCCCCATGACGGGGCTGTTACCGCATCCGATGTGATGGCGGGTGCCGCCGGGTTTGGCCACCTTGCTATTCCATAACTGCCGAGGATGACCCCTAAGGAATCCGAATATGGATCTTGATCAAAGCTCGTGGGTACCTTCCCGGCACCAAGTGTTGATTCGAATAGGACGAGGTCGGCCACTATCTCCGTCCCCGAGGATACCAGTTTCTTGTCCCGACCTGTCGCGATAGCCAGCTACCTTCGACCCCTCATATCGGAATCCGATAAGGAGAAGATGGGGCGACTCTCCTGGCAATCTCTCTTCAATGAGAGTATGCACACAACCAATCGAGTAAACATTCAATTCTTTCAAAAGTTTTATTTGCTTCAAGTAATTTTAACAATCTGCTGATTTTTAGCTTCATTTTCCCTTTGCATTCTATGGCACTTGAGAACGAAGGTTTCGTTCGTGTTATGCGGGAGATGGATAGTCTGCAGGGCCAATTGGACGCCCAAGGCCGAGAAACCGAGAAGTTCAAACTTCTCCTGCAGCAAAAAGAAGATTAGCTGCAGCAAGTCGGTGATCCTTCGATCCTCAGAGCTGAGCTTGATGAGGCTAAAAAAGAAACCCTCCGAGTCAAGAACGACCTCAAGCTTATGACCGAGAAAAATGAGGTCCTTGAGACGGACACCAAAAAGCTCGTTTAGGATGCCTCTGCCTCCGCCAAGCAGCTCGAGGAGCGCGAGGCAACCATTGCCCAATGGAGGCAAGAAGTAGACTCCCTCAAGGTCGAGGTTGTCAACATCGGGGACAGGTTTGCCTGAATGGAGGTTGAGAGGGCCTCCGTGAAAGAGAACTCAATGGTGGCCCAAGAAAAGGCAGAGAATCGGGCCAAAGCCAACAAAGAGCTAAAAAGTGAGCTTGAAACTTCTACCCATGCCTTTGACACCCTAAGTCAACAAAATGTTAAACTGACGGCCCAACTGCAGCGAGCATGGGCTGAACGGGATCAAGCCCATGCTAATGTTGATGCGGCTATGGCTCGGTCTGTGCTGAAGGCCGAGCATGCGAGATGGAATTCTCGGAGGCTTACTTTGGGAGAAGCGCAGGGAAGCATCGACGATATTTTTGCCAAGATCGAGCAGGTAAGGTTAGTTGAAGATGAAGTTCTGAAAGCATTCCTCGAAGATAGCTCGAAGGATGATCTCGAAGGCTCTGGCTCTGATTTCTCTTCGGAGGATTAGATAGGCTTTTAAAAAGCCTTTGTATTTTCTTTTCTTTTGACTTATTTGTAAGTTTGTCAAGGTCAACCTCCGGCCTTTGCTTTCCGAGCATTTTCTTTCAATACTTAATAAGATTTAAAATGAATGACTTTTGAATCGGGTAACATTACTAACTTTACCCTATCCGAATATGAACTAGGCTCGACCTTGAGTAAATCTTTAAAACAGTTTGCCTTAACGAAATTTCGAACCAACTTAACTATAAGAACTTGAAAGTTTTAGGTTCGTTTCATACTGAGGCTTTTTCTGCCCGTGATTGTCTTTTGATAACATATGTAAGGGCCTTACTTTTATGCTTATGAATTCGGACGTCTCCAAATCACTTCGGTCATATAGGTTGAAGTTTTAATTACTTCTAACCTTACTACAATATTCAAAGTCTTTATAAATTAGGCTCAGCTCACTATGGCTTTAATGTTTTCGTTTTGTTCCGTCTATTTTGGGACGACAATCCCCCGTTGAGGGTAGCTCGTGGGCTTCAAAGATTAGTTGCTCAAGAATGTTAAGTAAATATTCATGCAAGAGTATAATTGACACGAATTTTAATCGAAGCATTTTTCTCATTTCAAACATGTCTTGTACAAACAACTGATACAAGATTCCTTCGAACTTTTCTGCCCTTGCCGTAGCAATTAAACTAGCCGGGCACGACTCATTTGATCGTTTGGTCCTTACAACAGATCCTAGTGCAGACAGTACAAAAAATATTTGGCTTTATTGAGCTACCTCAAACTTCTCGAGGCTTCATTAAGCTGTCTCGAACTTGTCAAGGGTATGGCAGTCCCCTAATGTTTGTGTTCGAAGCACGAGGGGTCAAACACTATAAGTCAATGCTGGGCAGTCCCTAGTCCCCAACACTTAGTTGGCCTTCGATATGAAAGTAACATGTTATACATTGTTGCCTCATTAAAAACCTTACTGGCAAACTCACTTAGGGACAAAACTGAGATAAGTAAAAAAGAGTGCAACACGTGTTTTCAGACCTAATTCTAACCCTTTGAACTTTGTTCCGATCTGTACCTGCAAGGGTCAATTGACAAACAACTTAAGAAATTCACAAAGGGTTAGGGATCTACACCTTAGCAATAATATCTTTTCAAGTGTGCCACATTTCAATTTGTTTGCAACTGTTGGCCATCTTCAGATTCTAGTTGGTATGAGCCTTTACTAGTTACTCCGTATGGTCCTTCCCAATTAGGACCCAACTTCCCATCGTTGGGATTTTTGGTGTGAAGGGTAACTTTCCGTAGAATTAAGTCCCCAACTTGGAAGTGCCGAAGATTCGTTTTTCGATTGTCATATTTTCCCATCTATTGTTTCTGTGCTGCTAAACGGACTAACGCAGTCTCGCGAAGTTCATCCGTTAAGTCAAGTTTTACAACTATAGCCTCGTTATTCGACTCGTCCGTTGCGTACTGGAATCTTAAGCTCGGCTCCCCGACGTCTACAGGAATTAAGGCCTCCGTACCATAAACTAGGGAAAATGACGTTTCACCAGTGCTCGACTTTGAGGTCATTCTATACGCCCAAAGTACTTCCAGCAAAACTTCCTTCCAATTGCTCTTATATTCCTTCAACTGCTTCCTTAGATTTTGACTAATGGTTTTATTCATTGACTCTGCTTGGCCGTTCGCACTCAGGTAATACAGAGTCGATGAAATCTTCTTAATTTTCAAACCTTCGAGGAAATTATTAACCTTATTGCCAATGAACTATCGGCCGTTATCACACGTTATCTGGGTGGGAATACCGAACCGATAGATGAGGTGATCCCAAATGAAGCTAATGACCTTCTTTTCTCTAACTTGCTCAAAGGCCTGCGCTTCAACCCATTTATAAAAATAGTCAGTCATAAATAAAATGAACCGTACCTTACCAGGAGCCCAAGGCAAAGGTTCGACAATATCCATTCCCCATTTCATGAATGGCCATGGAGACAAGACAGGATGCATCAGTTCCGTCGGTTGGTGTATCATTGGTGAGTACCGTTGGCACAAGTCGCACTTTCGGATGAAATTCTTTGTATTTTCTTCCATCTGATTCCAGTAATAACCAGCCCTTATCAGCTTCAGGACCAACGACTCTGCTCCCGAATGATTGCCACAAGTCCCCTCGTGGACTTTTCGCATCACATAATCTATTTCTCCAGGCCCCAAATATCTAGCCAAAGGACCGTAGAAAGATCGGCAATATAATTATCCGTTGATCAAGCAAAATCTCGCCGCTTTAGCCCCAAGATCCCTAGACTCTTTAGGATCCGATGGCAGCTTCCTATTTTAAAGATAGCCAATATACCTATTGCGCCAATCCCAAGTCAAACTTATTGTGTGTACCTCGGCATGGCTGTTTTCTACCGCAGAGTTCATCAATTGAACGACTGTACTGGAGTTAAATTCTTCCACTCCTACTGACGAACCCAAATTGGCCAACGCAACAGCATCATTATTTTGTTCTCTTGGCACATGCTGCATGGTCCATTCCTTGAATCGATGTAAAATCACCTGGATTTTTCCAAGTATCTCTGCATCCTTTCATCTTTTACTTCGAAAACCCCATTTACTTGGTTCACGACTAGAAGTGAGTCATATTTTGCTTCGATGACATCAGCTCCCAAGCTTTTGGCCAGCTCTAAACCTGCAATCATAGCCTCATACTCGGCTTCATCGTTAGTCAATTTTAAAGCCCTTATTGACTACCAGATAATATCACCTGCGAGAGACTTAAGTACGATTCCCAGTCCGCACCCTTTCACGTTCGATGCTTCGTCTGTGTGTAAGGTCCAGACCGTTACACCTCGTAGTTCCGTCCGTTGAGATTCGTTAGGTGTTAGTTGTCCTAATCGTGAAAACTAGAGTTACCTTCTAGGATATATGAGATTATATGTTCTCATATTATGGTTATGAGGGTTTAAGCCCATGAAATAAGATATGGAAGGATTTAAGAACAAGCAAATTAAGGAATGGAGTTTGTCGGAACTTTGGAAAAACTTGGCAAAATTTTCGGACAGGATTTTGGTCCAAATTGGGGGAGGTATATCTCCTAAAATATGAGGAGTTTTGGTTTGTTTCTTTATCCAAATTGAAGTTCATCGAGTCTAGTTTCCAACGCAACAAACCGTTCGTAAATGTGACATCGGAGTAAAAAGTTATGTGTGTTTTAAGACAGACTGTCTGAGCAGAAAATTTTGATGGACCAGTTTGACGGCCCGTAGGAATTTTGACGGACCGCAGAAATTTCTGCGGCCCGTCAAATTGCACCAACCCAGCGTAAAATAGTCACAATGAGCCATATTTGACTGGGCAGTTCTACGGAGCATTTTGACGCCCCGTAAGAATTTTGACGGCCCGTCAAAATGGGCACAGGATTGCCCGACGGGATTTTAAGTTACACTTTATATATTTCATTTCACTTCATTTGGACATTTTATTTTCCCAAATCAGATCTAAGAGCTCTCCAAAAATCCTCTCTTTAACTCCATAAACTAATCCAAGCCAAAATCCAAGGGAGATTAAATATCAAGAGGCAAGAATCAAAATACCCGTGTGTTAGAAGTCTTACTAGGGTTAGTAGACTTCAAGAATTCTTTGGATGTTGAAGCTAGGGTTTTCATATAAGTTGATAGCTTGCTCCAAAACTCATTCTAATGAGATAAAATGTTAGTTTTCATGCTTATTACATGTTATCAAGAATGTTTAGTTGTTGAACAACTTGGGTGGAAGGAGAAAGTAGAAGATGAGTTCTAAATGTAATTTTTATGATGTTTTTGAGTAGTAAGCTAACTTGAGTTATAATTCTTAGTATGATATGGATATAATCTTGCCATAGAAGGTAATAATGATGATGAGAAATGTTCTACGAAAAATGTGCAAAGGGTTGGTGTGAAGTTGCTAGTGTAAGTTGAATGTGAGAATGAATATGGAAGACTTAATGGAATGTGACTACGTGGTTATGATATTGTAGATGTTATTATGGTTATTTGGGAGTTGCTTTGTGATATGGTGGAAGTTGATGAAATAGGGGAAATGCTGTCCAATTTTCGTTAATTCATGAATTGTTCTAGTTTAGATTTAAGAGTATCTTTAAGGCTTAACCGAGGTATGAATCCTTTTAAATGTAGATTTTCCAAGCTTCGACGGTGGACGTTAAGTAGTTAAGAAGACAACGAGATATGTAAGGCTAACCCTTCTTTCATTAAGGTATGGTCCCATTCCTAAATACCTTCATACGAGTTCTATAGCGTCTTCCAAGTGACTTCATTCCTAGAATCGCTAAGGCTCATGATCCTTGATAAATCTTATGATACCATTGGTTCCATCCTATGATAGTTGATTCTCTAAGGAAGGATATAATGAAAATGATGATGACAATGATAATGTTGAGAACGTGTATGTGCTTCTATGTATATATATATATATATATATATATATATTTATATATTAAAGTATGACTACTAAGAGCACCAAGCTTACATGGCCGGGTATGATATCTATCCCGCGCACACCACCGCAGTTGGGTACGGATAACACTGAGCCTTGGTAGGGCCAGGTACATATAACAACAGACCTTATCATGGACGGGTATGTAAGACACTGAACCTCTATGGTCGGTATGATACTACTACAAGTATAAATGTATGAAATGGAAGGTTCCCATTAGAAAGGGGATAAGTAAATACGATGAACAACGCTAGAGGTATAAATGGCTTCAACGCTAGAGGTATAAATGGATATGGGCATAGTTGTTGATGATGTTATGAATGTGTTGTTGCCCAATGATTTTAGCATTATTGATGTATAGAAATCATGCGTAGGCCATGTGGTCCACCTAGATGTGAATGTGAATGTACGATAGGAGGTGCCCGGGTGAGTTAGCATCGGGTGCCCGTCATGGCCCTCTAGTTGGGTCGCGACACAGACCTCTGAGATTTTTCTCGAAGTTAAGAAAAGTTCTTTTTCCACCTCGGGAACCATTGCGGGTGTAAAGTCTGCTAAATTTTGAAACTTTATAGCCGTTATGGGTTTATACTCAATGTCATAACCACTAATCTCTACCGCCCATTTTGCTAACCTACAAGATAATTTCGTTTTATGCATGACATTTTTTAACGGGTATGTGGTTACTACGCATATAGGTTGACATTGAAAATAAGGTTTCGGTTTTCTAGATGCACTTAACAAAGTTAGACCCAATTTTTCTAAATGA
The DNA here is from genome assembly GCF_019175385.1 of Lycium barbarum. Lineage (NCBI taxonomy): Eukaryota > Viridiplantae > Streptophyta > Magnoliopsida > Solanales > Solanaceae > Lycium > Lycium barbarum. Next base: position 106,117,468 of record NC_083346.1, on the reverse strand, counting down.
GGATATCGCATTTCTGCAACCCCCCCCCCCCCCCCCCCAAAGTTCTGCTTATGTAATAAATTGAGAATTGCGTATCTTCTTCTTCCTGAACTAAAACACCACTTACCGCTAGCTAGTACTGGATCAGGCAAGATGTTTTTCACATTGCGAGTTCATACGATAATGCCATGTAGAGGACAGAGTTGTGTTTTTCTTGAAGGAATAAACTAATTTCTGTGATACGCTATCAGTATATGATATATACCATGTGAGTGTCATATAGGATTGAGTTGTGTTTTTCTTAAATGAATGACCCAATCTTTGTGATACCCTATCAGTATATGTTATATATCATATGAGTATCATAGACGATTAAGCTCTTTTTTTAAAGAATGAGTCGGTTCTCTGTGATATCTTGTCAATATATGATATATCGATCATATGGGTCATTCATCCATGATACCATGTTAGTATATGATATTTTCCATGTGGATATTATAGATGATTGAGTTGCGTTTTTCTTGAAGGAATGAACCAGTATCTTATGATACCCTGTCAGTATATGATATAGACCATGTGGGCATCATAGAGATCTAAGAAATGTTGGAATGAATCTGTATCAATATATGATATATATCAGGTTGGTATCATAGAGGACTGAGTGTTTTTTCTTGAAGGAATCAACTGCCAGTCCTCTATGGTAACCTATCAGTATATGATATAACATCTGAGTATCATAAAGGATTGAGCAGTATTTTTTGAAGGAATGAATCAATCTTCTATGATACCCTCTCAGTATGTGATATATATTAGGTTGGTATCATAAAGGACTAACAGTTTTTCTTGAACTAATGAACCGCCAGCCTGTATGATACCCTGTCATTATCATAGTATACTTCAACTGCTACTGATTTGATACACCATATGCTAGAATAAATTATTTTTTTAGATTTAGACAAATAAAATAAATAAAAAATATTATATATCAATTATCTAAATACATAAAAAAAAAACCCAGCATATACTCGGATTAATTATGACGCACCCAACCTTTGCAGGCGACCTATTACCCCCCCTGGCTTTATTTTTTCTGTATTTTTGTACCTTTTTTGGCTGACGTAGCACCAAAAAAAATTGATGCCCAGTTGCACAGTGGAAAGTGTTGCACACTCTCCGCCACAATGGTGCCACGTCATTGCCACTTTTCCTTTATTTTTTTTCATTTGATTTTTCTTTTATTAATTATATTTACACTAATTAACCTCTAATTAACCATCAAACTATTAATTTTGTCTTCTTCATCACTAAACCCTTCTTCTTTTTCTTCTTCTTCTTCTTCTTCTTCTTCATTTTAAGAAATCCATCAACCCATTTTCTTCCTCCATTAAAACACGCGCATTCAACCCATTTTCTTCCTCCATTAACACACACATTCAGCCCATTTTCTCTCTCCATTAACAACACACATTTCAATCCATTTTCTTCCTCCATTAATGCACACACACATTCAACCCATTTTCTTCCTCCATTAACACACACATTCAATTTAATCATCAATCATAAAGAGCTTATTTTCAAGAAACATTCAACCCATTTTCTTCAACCCATTAACACATACATTCAAATTCATCATAACCCACCCACCCACCCCCCCCTCTTCTTCATTTCAGCCCCCCCCCCCCCCCCCCCCCCCCCCCCGCCCGCCTAAACTCGAGATTGTACAATTTCTTCATTTTTCTGTTGTTGATGTTGCTGCCCCCCCCCCCCTCCAAAACAAAACCCGCTCCTCTTGCCCCACCCATTTCAAGGACAAATTGTGCAATTTCTTCCTTGCTGGGCTATGTTTAACATGGACTGGAATTTATCAACTATGAAAATTGTTATTTGTTAAATTTCATGAAAATTGTCCAATCCACTCCTCTTGCCATTTGTTAAATTTCATGAAAATTCATGGGGAATGGAATTTAACAACAATGTAGAAATTGCACGAACTGGGCTATGTTCAATCATGGCGGCGGAGTGGTGGCGGCGGCAGTGGGGGTTGTTGAGGAGAAAGAAGAAGAAAGAGAAAAATAAATTGCAATTAGTAGCTTTAACAATTGAAATATGGAAGAAAGGGAGGGTGGGAGTGGGTGAGAGTATAAAACATAAATAATTTTTTTATTAAAATATAAAAACTATTTTTACTGCTTTCACTCGCTATTTTTAAATTATAATTTTTTTTATGTCACATCAGCCAAAAATACAGAAAAAATAAGGCCAAGGGGGTAATAGGTCCCGCAAAGGTTGTGCGAGTCATAATTAATCCTAATATACGTTGGGGTAGTTTTTTAATGTATTTTCCCTTTATTGATATAAAAAAAACAACAATAAAGGAGCCAAAAGACGTGTAGAATTAGATTATCAGAAGAAAAAAAAAAGGGGGGGGGGGGGGGGGGAGGGAATAAAGACAAGTGAGGGATGGCTCAGTGGTTAAGCACCTCCACCCACGACCGGTAGGTCCTGGGTTCGAGTCACAACGGAGGGGAAGTGTGGAAACACTATAAATCCTCCTAAATGGGTGGGGAAAAAAATTAGAAAAGGAGAAAGAATAAATGAAAATCACCAGAAATTAAAAAAGAAGAATAAATAAAACTAGTAAAAAATGTGAATGAAAAAAGATTATAGAGATAAAAAAGGAAAAAATGAAGTTTAAAAGGGAACAAGAAATAAAGAAATAAAAAAAATGAAAAGAAAGGAGCTAGAATTAAATATGGAATCAAATTATGATGAAAAAGAAAATAAAAAAGTAGTATGATTTGAGAAAAAAATAAATGGACAAAAAAGGAGGAAAAAAATGAGAAAAAAGAAAAGAAGATAAGAAGTAGCGAAATAAAAAATGAAAAGAAGAAAAAAGAGACAATTACCTATAAAAGCTACTATGGGTAGAAAAGGTAAATAATTTTTGGGGTATGAAAATAAGGGGGACATGAAAGGATAATTATTTTGTATGTAGTGGACATTGATGTTCTTTCCCAAACTTTACGAAGACTAGCAAGAAAACAAAAGTGTTTTCTATCACTTTGGTAAAGAATAGAAATATTTGTCATCTTTTATCAACAAATTTTTCATTAGTATACGACATTCAGAAGATTCAGGAAAAAAGATGATCTTTATCTGGTGGTAATTGAAATTCATAGAAAATATCTGGAAAATGTAATGTACAAAGATTGAAGATGATTTGGGCTGGTCAAATTTATAGCTGAAATCGAGTTAGAACAACGTCAAACTCGAATATGTATTTCACACATAGGTATTTATGGAATACACAAAAATGTACATGGAATACATAGAAATACACAGATATACTTAAGGAATGTACAAAGAGACATATACATGTAGATTGGAAAATATAGATAAACTAGGGTATAAGCCAGCGCTTAGCGCGATCGTAAAAGACCGTATTTTATTTAATAATTTTAGTCCATAATTTTATTAGAATTAGAGCTTCGATGAGATGACTTTTACAATACAAATAAAAGCAGTAGTACAACAAAAAAAAGTAAAGTAAAAGCAGAATGGAAAAAAAAAAAAAAAAAAAAGAGTGGCAAGAATTATTCTTTTTATAATTTTTCTTCTCTGTCACCTAATATTGCTCTTCAATAACACCTGCAACAGTTTTTTGTGCTTCTACTTATACATGGTAGAAGTGTTATTGTAGAGTGGAACTTTAAGACAAGCTACAACATTTTTCAATCAAGCAAGCAAATTCTATGGAACCGAATTGGGATAAAAAGAAGCACTTTCAATATTTACTGGAAAAGAAAAGGAATCAAGGCCTTAACATTCTTACGAAAATTTCAAATTTGGAAAGGTACCATTTCCTAGTAACATTGCTCCTTCCCAGCGGATATAAAGATACACCTACAGCACATTAAAAGAAAAATAGTGTCTGGGAGATGAATGGAATCCCTAAACAGTCAAGAATTTTGAAACGACAATGAGGGCATATGACCACACTGGAAAGGCCACCCTTAGGGAATTTTATAGCCCTTCTCTCTCTTGTCTCTGAGATTGGAAAGGAGGTAAGATGATATAAGTTGCCACATGTGCTGATTAAGAATATCAGAAAACTGATATAATTCAGATCAATTTCTGGCTATGTATAAACTTGCGTTAACTGATGGATATAGATCATGACTACAACCAACATAAAATAGGAGGATGAAATAACGAAGCACTGAACCAAGAACCGTCTCACCACTGTATTTGTGAACAAACAGAACCTTCAAAGTAGGATGGATGACATTGTTACTCCTCAACGTAATTGGTATAACCATATAAAACAGAATTGGATTAATATAAACAACAGTCTATCATTTCAATTTTTTAATGGGGTGTGAATGTGTCTCTCTCTTCACTCGGTATCTCTATAAAATAAAAATAAAAACATATAATACAACATATACAAATACGTTTAAAAAAAATATGAAAGAAAATGTTTTGAATGCATGAGCCAAACAATCCAATGAGTAATGCATGTCTTAGGTGAAAACGCCACCTTATCTGGTAATAACCCAATGTGGTTGATGCTCGTATAGTTACTCAGTGCGTTTTACAGAACCTGTTAAGGATAGCCCAACTTTACCATTTGAAACATAGACTATGAGACATAATACTTCGTAACTTCACCATCCATATAATGGTGCATCTGTTTCCTACAATTTCAATGTATATGATCCATATATTCTTTTGTTAAAACTAATTCAATTCATTTCTTTCAAGATTGCCCAGACCATGAGACATTTGAAGCAAGAGAAGAGATCTATATCCCAGTCTTTTTGTAGTGGGACTATCCCAGTGAAGCATCAAACAAATTCGGCACGAAAGTCGCAACCTCATTTATCAACCTCATTTATCAAACTCACCAGTGATCACATATTTAAAAAGTCATGTTAAAGCTTTGCAAGATACTAATGCATTTACTTGTCAAAAGCCCGTCTATTAATGGAACTATAGGATATCTACATTTAGTCTAGTTTTGGCTACATTCTTCCGGCAAAAAAAAAAACATAGATTTCACAATTCATACTAATTAAAAGTGACACACAAACAGCAAATGCCAAAATTCATTTACTGTGTGTATCTCTTTTATTCAGAAACCATATGTGGCTAAATGTGTAGATAAATGGAGCTCCTCACAGTAGTTTAATACTTAGCACTACGTACCACTCAATTCTGTACAACAATTTAGGATAATTACTACCTATTTCTTGCATAATTGTATGGCTGATCTTGTTTATTTGATGAGAAGGATACACATGACCTCTTTTCAGGTTACTCAGTATAGGACAGACGATAGGTAACACAAACTACTTAGTGTAAGCAAAGAAAGATTTTGAAAGCATTGGTATCCTGAAAGCTATAGAAAAACCAGCAGGTATTGTCAAGATTAAGAGATTAGAACCTAAGTTCTCCCTCGGAATAGCAGGAGGGAAGGATTTTGTTTTCAGACAATTGAACATGGTAAAGGCATGTTTACAGAATGCTCAACTTGGCGAGTACCTCTAAACCTTGGCCTTGCCAACTGCTATGGAGATGTAGAGCCCCTTCAAAAGTTCGAAGTTTTGGTTGGATAAATCTACATAAAGCATGCTTTATAAATGGATTCATTCAGGATAGAATGATTGCATAAAACAAAAGAGAGGAAGATGACCAAATGGTGTAGTTAAAAATCTTCAATCTCAAATGAAAGTTATAAGGAGAAATCTGAATATCCAAGCTCACCCACAATTGCAATTATATCTTTATAAATTTGTAATCGTACCCTATATCAAGGTCCCCCAATATACCGCACAGGTACATAATAATACTTCCGATCATTGAACAATCAGAAGCACCTCGCCAATAACATCCATCAATCCAAAGAAAAGAAGCCCTGTATTTTTTTTAGTTATTCCGGATATAAAAGAAAATTCTTCTTCTATAGCCATGTAATTCTCCATATTGAACTGATGCAGTAGTTTACCAACTTGTAGAAGAGTGTGCCCCTCATTAAGTCTTAGTTGTATCATAAAGCAGTAAACTGTCTCATTTCCATTTTTTGTCAGGTGACGGGTTTGTTGATTACATGTGCCAAAACAATTTAATATGGGTGTATTAATAATAAGTCGTATATAGACATGAAAGTTGGTTGTAAATTTGTGATTTTGTGAAGTCCGTAAAGTGCATTTTGGTTGGATTCACCTCTAATTCTAAATACACTCTGAAATATATAATTAAATATTTCTTTTCAAAAGGTAAGAAAGGGGGAGCAGAATACCTCAAATGCTCAACTTTTGATTGCAGCTTGTAAGCATAGAATTACACGTTGCTATTCAGCATCAAAACTAATTGGAATTCCAGCAGTAAGCCTAATGAAGAATTCCTGAGACAAGATTGTGACAAATTTGAGCAATGGTACATTCATAAAAACTACTAAAAAGTTAGGAGCAAGTTAAATTGATAAAGGTATTTATACAAAGTATGCCTTGTCCACAACTGCATTACTCAAGGGAAAGGGATTATTATCGACTCCTTGTACAACGACATTTTGTTATCCTCATCTACTGCAATCCGTCGTTGCAATCACTAACTCTTCATCGCCTTCCTCTATTACAATAGTAAATATGAAGTGTTATAGAGAAGAAAAAAGAGCCAAACAACTGACTGCTATGCGGCAAAAATATCATCCACTATTTATAAGAACTATAAAGTAAATCTTTCCTAGCTGAATTGTACATATAATTTTCTACTGATGAACGCACAACCATGGGAGTGATTTTCTACTCACGAAAAGAAAACTGCATATATACGTTATTGGATTTTTCTGTAAAATGAGACGCCTTCCCACTGACACGCATAAACCTCCAATAGAGAGCAAGTTTAACAGACACTATGACTTAGCTGCAGATATATCAAACACTTATATCTCTTATAAAAATCCTACACACATTACAATATACATTTTCAAGCTTATTAAAGGTAAACAATACAAATGTAAGGCAACATGACTTACGAAGTAGAAAGTTTGATGGGATGCAAAGGCGTGCAATCGGAACACATTCGATGGGATGCAAAGGTGTGCAATCGGAACACATTCGATGGGATGCAAAGGCGTGCACTCGGAACACAATTCTTCTAGCTTCTACAATTATGGCAAGTAGCAAAGGCTTGTTACTTACAACAATCGGATAAGCCGGATCTTCCAATGAGAAAGCAAGAGTCTTACGGTCTTCTTTACAACAATCATGTTGAACTAACTACACTATGTGATTGCTCTTTGCCTCCTCTTTGCCTCCCTTTAACCTTAATTGAAGCACTGCCAAACTTTTATATATACATTCAACTAAAATAATATCACCAAAATTAGAGTTCTGGAACAATAGTATCACCATAATTTAGAGTTCTAGAGCAATATTAATCTGATACAATGCTACTCACCCCATAGAAGATATGATTTTATATAAAAGCCTAGGAGTAACACAAAATTATATTCTTTGCTTCATATTCCTGAAATAAAAGACCTGAAATTTCTTCCCCGTGCTTACGAACCAGAGTGAAAATGTTGTGCGCTTCTTCCATAAAAGTTAGTAAACGCTGATCAGGGTGAGAGAAACTTTCGGAATTCTTCATTTAAGAACCTGGGTGAAAACTTTTGTCCGGCTCTTGCACAGAAGTTAGTAAAAGCTGTTGTGGAATCAGTGTGGTAGAAACTTTTGGAGTTCTTCCTATTTGTTGATGATGTTTCAGAATGGGCCTTTTTTTTGTTGGGCAATTCGCAAAATTGTCCTTCTTTAAATTTTACCCCTCATATTTGAAATTTTTAAATTTTGTCTTTCGGTTAAAACCCATATGTTTCAGGTTCGAACCCCCCATTTAGTCACAAATTTTAAGAGAATTCGCAAGGCAGAGTTTAAATTTCGCTATGCCCCTATCGACATACACTTGTTAAGGAATTACCAAAGTTATGTCGGACCCGACATACTTATGCCTTATGAGCAGACTTGGCATAAGTATGCCGGGTCTGGCATAACTTTGATAATTCCTTCACAAGTTTATGTCGGGTCCGGCATACTTATGGGCAAACTTTTAACAGGCAAACTTTAATTAAACCTTAACTAAAAGTCTTTTCCTAGTTATGCCCCATGAGGCATAACTTTTCCTGAAGACATAGATTTTGTCTTATAAGATAAATTTTTAGTTATGCCTTAAGGAAAAATTCCGTCTTATGGAGGCATATTGCCTTATGGAACATACTTTTAGTTATGCCTTATGAGGCATACTTATAGTTGTGCCTTAACTAAAAGTCTGCCCCGTAAGACATAACTAGGAAAAGACTTTTAGTTAAGACCTAACTAAAAGTTTGTTCATTAAAAGTTTGCTCATAAGTATGCCGGACCCGGCATACTTATGCCCAGTTTGCCCATAAGGCATGAGTATGCCGGGTCCGACATTACTTTGATAATTCCTTAATAAGTGTATGCCGGGTCCGACATACACGCGACCCAAACCTTGCCTTGCAATTTTTTTTTTTAATTTATGCTTGAGCGGGGGTTCGAATCCAGAACCTCATGATTTCTGCGTGAACGCTCAGGGTTGCAACGCGAGGGGCAAAAATTAAAGACCAGCAATATGAGGAGCATAATTTAAAGACCACAAATATGAGGGGCAAAATTTAAAGACCACCTCAAAAGAAGGGCAATCTGCGCACAAAAATGTTTTTTGTTCCCGAAAGGCCACTTTCTCTACGAGGCGTGCGTTTTCTTGTCACTCCTATGGTTTACTTTTACGCTGGTTCATAAAAGCTACTAAGAGGCCATTGGTGCTCTAAATGAATTTTAGAGTCGTCACCTAATTTATTGGTAAATTAGGAAAACCGAGTTAAAGGGTTTTGTCAAACAAAAGAAAAATTCTTTTTAAGCTAGAGTTCGAGTTCAGAGTTCTGGTGATCCCCTATGGAAGGTTTTAAAAACTCTAGTATTAAGAATATATAGAATACGGTTGACCTATGAGTTTTAATGTATGATTATTTGCTAAAATGTTTTCTTTCTCGCAAAATTTGTCATTTTTTTTTAACCCCTCCCCTCAGGAGCTCCCTCCTTTACTCCCTGGGTGACTCGAACTCGCAACCTTTGGGTTGAAGTGAATGGTGCTTACCATTTGAGCAAAATTTGTCATGTCAATATCATAACTCCACCTTTTTGGCAAAATACTTTTAAGGAAACAGAGTTGAATTTTTCCTTGGAAAATAAGTGTATAAGGCAGTCATTTCATTTTTAGACCCAAACACATCCAAGATTTCTCTTGAGTAAAGTTCAACTCATTTGGTCCAAATGTTATGTTCCTTTTGTCCTTATAAATTTTCATGAAAAGCTCCAAATATATCCTTCTGTAAAAAGCCATGAAAAGTTATTCAAAGTTTATAAAAATACCCCTTTTCACTTACCGGTCATGAATTTGATCCATTCTTTAATCAAGGTCAACGGTATCCCATTTAAAACTTTTTCCCCTGACTTGGGTTTAAACCATGATTTCATTATTGAAAATCATTTTAAGTTACATGAAACAATTTGAGATCCTTTCCAAAATAAAGGAAAAACTCTTTTTTTTTTTTTTTTTTGAAGTCCTTCATTCGTATTCCTTAAAAAAAAACCATTTTTTATGAATTCTTAAGTTTAAAAGAAAAGAAGAGTTTTGATTTATTTCTCAAAAATAATACTCCGCTGTTTCCATATTTCTATTTTTATAAGGAGAAAACAAAATTATAAAGTTATTACTTTATCTTTTGTTGGGTCCAAATTTGAAATAGCAATCGGGTTCCTATCCATTCTAAACAATATACACATCGTTTGTCTAATTCAACTAAGTTCTAACCATGGGTTTCAATATCCACAAGTATTCATACATACAATACAAATATAAGTAAAATAAAATGACAAAATGGGCCAGTGGGTTTACCAATCCCACCAACCTAAACCATTTTCACTCATGATTGGGCCTTCAATCTCTGTGGTCCGACTCGCTCTAATGCATGTTGGGCTCCCAACCCAACGAGATAATGCGGGGGTGCTAGGATGAATCCGTTGGACTCGTACGAGTGTTCACGCATAGAAAGTAGAGAAAATAAGGATTAGTAAAGAAAGGATTACTGTTAAACTAATACGCAAAATACTCAAAGCAGCAAAGGAGATTAATGCACTCAACATATTTTCTAAAAAATAAGCATCAGGTCACGAATAACCAGTCACTCAAGAATTCTTAAGATATGACTATTGATTTTCGGAAGCTCAAATCTATCCCAGTAGCCTATTCCCAAAAAAAAAAAAAAAAAAAGATAGAGCCTCTTAAGTTGTTAAGGAGAAAAGATGGGCTCCTTAGAGCTTTAAGTTATTATTCACAAACCTGGTTTAGTTCCCAGAAAAAACACACAACCACTAATCAAATAAACCAACTCTCAAACTTCAAATGCAGAAATATAATTGTTGAAACTCTATGCAACTTGGAAAAAAAAAAAAGATTCAAATATGCACATAAGCATCTTTTAGAAAGAAAGGAACAGATAAGAGTTAAATTTAATCGAATGTTACTTCTAAAATTCAACACTTTTGAATGTAAACCCAAATGGACACTTTAACAGGAAAACTTTAATAGATTGTTTCATAATGGTCAAACAGAACTATTTCATATTGGACAGAGCACGAATGTTTAAGGCAAGATGCCATGAGTGTGTGATTTCTAAACCAGTAACTTAAAACTTAAATTTATCCTCTTGAGACTAACCCTTCATAACTTATCACTGGGTCTACATAAATACAAATAAGCTCTAGCTCATCCACACAAGGCAAGATATTCAACTTCATTTCAAATCTAATACTCAATTTAAAGGGAAAAAGAGCAGCCACTGAAATGATGCCTCAAATGAATGTGGACCTCTTATACTGAGGCTGTCCAAAACTACTGAAATAAGTTGAGTTCAAACTGCAATAGTCCTTTTTAAGTCACAGGATAACTACTAACTTTAGCAAACTAGTGTTTCAAGTTACTTGGAAACTCTTAAGCACATATGGGGGATATGAGAAATCAATTAGAACATACTAAACCAACTTCAACTAAAGCGTTATCAACAAGCAAATCATCCGATTTATTTTCAAAATCATTCTTGAGCTCTAGAGGAAGCAAATCCTATTGTTTAGTGTCAAACAGAACCAAAATAATTTTAAATCATCAAGAAAGAGAAGGAAGAGTTCTGGCTTACGACAGAACACATTTCATAATTAACCTTGAAAAGGAAACATGTTGGAGCAGTGAAGAAGTCAACAAACACATCATTAAATTTTGACTTTAAGAAGTACAAAGGGAATCCAGAATTTTGACTTAGAGAGTTGATGTTTGAAGACACAACTAAACTCAATCCCTTATTCAGTAAAAAAAAAAAAAAAAAAAAAAAAAAAGTACTCTGATCTCAGCCTTGTATAAGGGGTTCTCAATTAGATGATTGACTGATCTTTTTAGGGGAAATGAACACAAAATAATAACTGTTCGTTTTCTTTTAGAACATCTGAAGTGCTAAACAAAGGTTAATATTCAAACTCAGTTGGACTAAGTAGTTTCAAACTCTAAGAGGTTCATTTCTAAGCCTTTACATTTGTTTTGAAAACAGAACCAAAAGTGGATGTTTGAAAGGGGAAAGAAGCTTGCGGATTCTTATTTATTGTGGCAGCAAACTTGGCTAAAGTATTTGGCTGTACAAAATCAATTAAATCTTTGGTACAAATGTGTTTTCTGCTAAGCTAAATGGTTCACTGATCACCAGGGGAAATGCACACTTGCTCAAACATTTTTCTAACAAAAGCAATTTTGGAGCTTGAGATAATAAACAAAAGCTCAAACAAGCCATGGAATTATCCGTTCCTCTAAACTAAACATAGAAACTCATATTCTGAGCCAAATTTAAATGATGTCTATCTCTTAGCACTTAACTGAAGACAGTGCTTAGGAATATTTTAACAAGTACACACATAATATAAGGATTCATCCAGGAATCTCGTGGCTACTAGATAAGCGGAAAAACATAATCTGGGGCATTTAACCAGTGGAAACTGAAAATCCGAACCAGCACTGTAAGAAAACAGATATTAATACTCCCATGGCATAATAAATTCTACCACAACCTATTCTTTTCTTTTAACAATTTAACTATTCAAACAAATCAATTGGAGAGTGAAGCAAGGCTCCAGAATCATTTTGAATTCAAACATGGTTAACGAACTAATATTCAGTTGTTTGCATATCTAATGAAGCAAAGAGGATTTTTAACAGAGACACCTACTGAACTAGATTCATGTTCATGTAAAAATGAAGAATGCCAGTATATTATCTAAAGAGTGAGTAAACAGTTTATGCACTTGACGTGAATAAAAGGGGGATTAGGCTGATTTCAAGTGAAGAAACAAAGAGTCGTCATTTAAGCAAACGACTCCCGTCTTGATATGTCGATTACTATAACTACATGCTTCACACATATGAAGAAAAGGAGAACTAATAACTCAACAAGTCCAATCTACTGTAAACACACAGAAGTAGTAACTAAGTTAAGGAAGTAGATTAGCTACAGCTAAGCTAATCTATGCGAAAGTTAAAACAAACACACAGAACTAACAACTAAGCTAAGGAAGAAGATTCCTTCTGATGTCTTCAACTCTTACTTATGAATCCTTAAAAAAAGGAAAAGGAAAAGGAAAGGGATATTACCTTTTTGTCTAGCAGCCACGGGGAAATCCGAATCTTTTGAAAAGAAAAGGGAAAATCGAAAAGATAAAAAAAAGAAAAGTTACCGTTTGTTTGACTTCACGAGAGGAAGAAAACAAGGATCAATAAATTTCTTGCTATAACTGGACGAACAATGGCTGAATCTCGCGAAAGTATGCTGGAATTTTAGCCAAAAATGGCGTTATCCAGCCGTGGTTTACGTTGGGGACTTGGGAATGGCGTTTTGCCTTTGAAGGACTTTAGAATTCTGCGTTTTTTGAGAGCACAAAGAACAGAAGCTGGCCTTGGGGAATCAAAGGGAGGTTTGGGCCGGGTTACACAAGTAGTTGGGAATAGGGGCTGTTTTTGGAGTTTGAAATCTAACCAATTCCCTCTTTGTTGACGAAATAACCAAATTAAACTTATTTGAAATGAAATTAATAAGAACCATTTAATCAATTAAGTAATCAAGCTTCTTAACTCTAACAAAGTAAGATATTTATTTATAATAATGGATCAATTATAGTAATTAAGCCGTAAATGTCTTCATTTGACAATTTAAGAATACGTACTTAATTAAAACACTTGTTTTGACATAATTCGATTTTTCAAATTAATAAATATACTAAAAGTAGTACACGATTACTTAAAGTTATAAGTAAAATATGCATAACAAATATTAGTGTATTTTGCCAAATGAAATGGAAAAATATCGCTGAAAAAGGTTTAGGAAATATTTTTGATTTTCTAAACGAATATTTTACTCTGTTTGCAATTCAAGAAGCTTGATTAGTTAATTTGAATTTTTGGAGGGAAAAAATTGGGTGTCAACAATGACTATTTAGCTTTTAGGAGAAAGTAAAAAAAAATAGGGAAAATTAAAAAAAAAAAAAAACAATACGGGGGAGGGGAAACTGACAGTGCGAAAGAACGATTGGATGCATTCAATGAGGCGCTCGTCAGGGTTGAAAAGGAGATACATGAAAGGATGAACCAGATACGGGGAGCGCCATCTATTGTGAAGGGTGTAGGAGCTTGGAAATACTGGATATCACCATACCCAGAGAGTGCAGCACCGGCTCCTATTCCGAAAAGGTTCAAAATGCCTGACATACCTAAATACGATGGAACCACAGACCCGGAGGAGCACATTACGACCTTTAAAGCGACCATCGCCGGGCACAACCTCAAACAACACGAAATTAAATCGGTCATGCTGAAAAAATTCCAACACACGCTCTTTAAAAGAGCGCTCTCTTGGTACACTCATTTACCCGAAAATTCTATTGACTCTTTCGCCTCTATGGCAAATGATTTTGTCAAATCTCACGTGGGGGCCCGGAGGGTCGAGACGCATAAGCAATATGTGTTTGCCATAAAGCACAGGAGAGACGAGCTGCTAAGAGGATTCGTGGATAGATTCCAAAGGGAAAGGATGTTATTGCCTGCGATCCTAGAGGATTGAGTCGCGGCCGCCTTCGCAGATGGTCTAAACCCGAACAGTTCAGACGCATCCAAAAAATTGATGGAAAGCTTAAGGGAGTTCCCTGCTAAAACATAGAGTGAAATAAACCTTAGATACAAGGCTAAAATGTGAATTGAGGAAGATCAGCGAGCAGCCGAGCCGATAGAGGGGGTAACCGCCCTGCTAAAAGACCAGATCCAGGGTTCGGCGCAAATACTGTGAACCAGAGAGGATGATTTGAGCCATACAGAGCTCGCGGATTCTCCAGCCAAAGCACGAACCGGGGGGTTGATAGAAGCAATCGAGGCCTCATCAGAAGGGGGCCCTACGCTCTGAAGGAACGGCGTCAAGAGGAACTAGACCCCCAAAGTTGGCAAATCACAATTTCAATATCGACGTAGGGAGCTCGTGGCGGTAATGAGAACTATGAAGGAAGCAAGGTTCCCCGATGAGATCCGGACCAATCCGTATAAGAGGAACACGGGGCTCTGGTGCCACTTTCATAACACGCATGGGCATGCTATGGAGGATTGTGCGAACTTAAGAATTGAGGTAGCCCAGTTGCTACGAGCGGGGCACTTGAAAGAGTACATTAGCGACAGGGCGAAACTCACCATGAATTGAATTCCAGGACAAAAACCGGACAAGATGCCACAACCAACTCACACTATCAACATGATTTTCGGAGGCGAGATGGTAAACAAAATAACATACACGTCGCACAGAAAATCCAAAGTCTCCATCACAACAACGAGTCTCGCCTGGGAACTTTTCGAAAGTGAAAGCATTTCCTTCTCCGACATCGATTGCTCGGGACTGGCCCCTTCCTTTAATATCTCTTTAGCATCAGAGTGAAAGGTTAAACTAGGTAGTAGGTAGTGTAATGATCAATTTTTGTAGTACTGAAATGTTATATAAATCTATGCATAAATATTGTAAAGAGATGAATCTTGGGCCTAACTCAACCACAAAAGTTAGCAGGCAATTTGCACGATTACCCTTATTCGGGGGTGGTCTTTAATTTTTATCCCTCAAATTGCTGGTCTTTAATTTTTGCCCTTTGCATAAAACTCTTAGGTTCAGGGTTCGAACCCCCGCTCAATCAAAATTTTTTAAAAAAATCGCAAGGCAGAGTTTAACTGCAAACTCTACCTTATCAGACAGAGTTTCAAACTTTACCTTATCAGGCAGAGTTTGACTTCAAACTCTCCCTTATCAGACAGAGTTTGACTGCAAACTCTACTTAAGGCAGAGTTTTGCCTTCAACCATAAGACAAACTCTACCTGAAGGCAATTTTTTTTTTTTACTCAGCTTGAATTTTGCAAAACTCTATCTTATGGCCTAACTTTTGCCCGAATAGGCCTGATTTTGTTACGAAACTTTGTCTTGCGATTTTTTTTTTTTACTGAGTCGGGGTTTGAACCCCAAACTTCGGGGCATTAGGTGAAGGGCAAAAATTAAAGACTAGCAATTTGAGGGGCAAAAATTAAAGACCAGTGCCTTTAAAGGGCAATCCGTGCAAAAAAAATAAAAGCTAGCTCGTGAGGGGAGAATTGCTCAAGATTCATTTAAGGAGATCACTCATCTCCTTAACCACTGATGTGAAACTTTTTTTATTCTTCAACAAATATCTTGCACCAATTTTTGGTTTTAATTTTGGAGAAGTCAACATGACTAAAATTTACATATAGAACAGTCTATTTTCACGTAAAAAGGTATAGCTTAAAGATTTATTTATGATAAATCATTGTTGGTGGTGAGCATGTCATCATTTACTAACATTTAACTGTAAGAACTTATAGGAAATTAACATAGGGGCGTGTTTTTTTTTTTTTTTTAAGTTATTGTGTATATCCATCTTTTGGACGGAGGTCTATAACATATGCAGTTTAACCTAAGAAAACATAGAGGAATCTTTCTTCATGTGACCGTGGTGAAGCCAGTATTTTGACTAAGAGGATTCAAAAATATAAAAGAGTAAATAAACGAAGAGTAAACAAATGAAGACGCCAAAGGGGTTCTAACATCTATTATATATACATAAAAATAATATTAACCTTATGTATGTAGGATAACTTTTACTAGTTATGTTAGTTGCCTATCGAAATCTATAACTAATTTTTAGCGGGAATACAAATTTAGCACTAAAATTTATTTGCAAATATATTTAGACGCGATAATTTTCTCTCTTCTTCTCTCTTTACCCTTGTTCCTCTCCTCCTCCGCAACAAACATCCAAGATTTTCACTCAGGGGTTCAAGAAAAACAGCAAAAGCTAAACATAAAAAAAAAGCCGTACCTAGCTATCGAACCTTGGACACTGAAGAGAATTTTGAACACCCTGGACCGCTTGAGCTAAGCTGTTATATCCCGTGTTTTCACACGTTTGGAAAAATTCGATAAATAATGGATTCTTGAGATACGAGGTCAAATTTGATATTTTGTTGAACGTAGGAGTTATGCATGAAAGAATAGAGTCATGAAAGTGTGGGACAAGGTTAAGGGTAATTTTGAAATTTTGGAAATTAGTTTCGGGAATTATAAAATACGATCCATAAGTTATTGGGCTCAAAAATTGAATTGTAAGTGAGGCCCAAAAAGGGGTGTATGGCCGGCCACATTAGGCCATGATCCAAGCCCAATTTTAGTTGGTCATGTGCTTGGTCATGTGACCAAGCACTTCAACTACATATACCATAGAAGACTTAAGAAATTAGAGATAAGAACAACAAAGAAAATAGAAGGAGAGAAAGAAGACCATTTCGGGTTTGAGGTGCAAAAATAGCCACCATAAATATTGTTCTAAAAATTCAATTCTTGTTGTTTTCCTACTAAGTCAAGGTTCCTTTGCATCTTGGTATAGTTGGTTTGGAGTGGGAAGCATTGGATTCCTCAAAGTGAACACAAGTTCAAGTGAAGAAGACTTGAAGAAAAGGTAAGAATTTCTACCTTTTTATTGTGTTATGAAGTTTTGATTGTGTTGTAGTATATAGAAATGTGTTGATTGTATGGAAAAATGGAAGTTTGCAATGTGGGTTTGGTATATGGCTTGTAGCCGTGTGTATATATATGTTGTATAGCCAAGTTGTGTTGAATTTATGTTATATTCTAGTTGTAATTGTGATGAAATGCATATGAGAATTGAAAGTTGGATGAATTTAGTTGATATGGAAAAATAAGCATATGGCCGTGTGGTATATGTGGCTTGGGAATGAAATGGATCAAGTTTGTTTAGTGTATTGGAGTGTTGTTGTAATGCTTGGCATGGAAATGAAGTTAGAATGATATAAGTTTGTATTGAATCGGAATGTAAACACTTATGTCGTTTTAGTATGATTTTCCGACATTAAGGAAATGAAGTTGTTTGGTTGTGAATTAAGATGATCATTGATGAATTTGAAAGTTGGAAACTTGTCATGAAGTTGTATGCCAAAGATTTGGTGTTTTGCATAAGTTATGATTTTGGCGGAAAGTTCTATATTATGTATATCGAGTGTATATCTTAAGGAAAATGATATGAAATGTCTCTAAATCTATATTGTGATGATCTTGAGTGATAATGGATGTGAAATCATGATGTTAGTTCGAAAGTTTGGGTTGAATTGAAGATTATGTCAACTTGTGAGAAAAATGACTAGTTGAAGGATATTTGTGTTTTTAATGTTTATTGTTGATATTGATGTTGTCGTTTGGGTTATTGTTGATGAATTATAGCCGAGTTGAATTCTCGGGGTGCTATATGTATAGGGGAAGTGCTGCCGAAATTTCGGTAGCCAAATATGCATTAAGTTGGAACTTTAGTATTCATAGCTTACAATTGGTAAACTTGACCAATTGCAGTTTTTCGACGAAACGGGAAGTGAGTTTGGAAAGGCTTAAGGAGCGTGAAAGGTATGTAAAGCAAACCCAATTCTTCCCTTGGCATGCCCCTAGTGTGTTAGGGTCGGATCCGGGCCTCGAAGGACCTCTTGGCCCTCGGAATCCGCAAGACAAAATTTCAGTTTTTCCTTCAGTAGAATTGAACCATTTTGATACGCTTTTTCTGAAATTATGCAATTTTGCTCTAAATGATTCAGAAAGTCATAGAATGTCTGCATAACCTTTTTAGGTGATACTATATGCTTAGAGGGCACAATTTGAACCCGCCGTCTTGTTTGTCCCAAGGCGGGCCCGCTATTTACGGTTTTGCCCCTAATATGCTAAAGCTTCCTTTTTAAGCGATTTTTGAAAGAAATGTTTTAATTACCCTACTAATCGCTTAACGAATATTATTTTAAATATTCTGTTAAATATTATAAATTATTTTGACACTCGGAATGACTTCGGGAAAGTTATACTTCTGTAATTTATTATGATATCCGAAATACATTTATTATGATTCCGTCCGACTCCATTTGATTTGTTTGTCTTTGCTACGCTTCATCGAGTCTTTGAAAACACTTATGATATTTTTAAATTGCATTAGTCTCTCACTACTCCATTCGTGGATGTCCCAATGTTTCCCACACTGAGCCCGGGCCAGGATATGTTGTCAAGCGCAATTCTCTGCATTGTTCGCCGCGTCCCGATGTGAGGGGGCAGGTATACGCGTACATGGGTCTGTGGAGTATGATGTGCTATGTCCGCCTATTCTGATCTGATCTGTTATGGCCATTTTGATATGACATTATATGATACGGGGCCACGCCCCTTTTTCTGATTCCTCTGTATAGTGGCACCAGCGTCGGGAGGGTGGCCACATTCTGTCTGCCGAGTCCCGTGGCAGGGACCGGATATGATATGATATGACATATGTTTCTGTACGCATTCTGTCTGTTTTGGAAATATGCATTTGACACTCTGGATTCTGTACTCATTTTCTGTAACCATTATGATTTGACTTCTGTGATTCCGCTTTACATATTCAGTACATATTTCGTACTGACCCCCTTTCTTCGGGGGCTGCGTTTTCATGCCGCGCAGGTACAGACGACAGGTTCGCTGATCCATCTGTTTAGGATCCCACTTCTGCTATTTTGGGGCGCTCTCTTCTCCAGAGCCCATCTTTTGGTACAGTCTGTCACCGCTATCTGGATATGTACTTTGTTCTGGGTATGACGGGGCCCTGTCCCGTCTTATGATTATGATATGTTCTGTAGAGGTCTGTGGATACATCTGTGTGGGTTCTGTACATATGTTTGGGATGTTTTGTTTTATGATAGCCTTATCGACTTCTGTGTGCCAAGTCTGCTCTTCTGCTAAATTCTGTAGCATCCACTAATGTTATTATTATATTATTATTCTGATAATATGCTAATTTGGGTATCGGGTACGTATAGGTGCCCAGCTAGGGCACTGGTCGCGGCCCACGGGGTTGGGTCGTGACATAAGCTTTTACATTTTTTTGAGGTATTCAAAACTTATATATGTACACAAACACATAAAATCTACCCTATATATACCGAATTTTTTGCCGAGGGTGTTCGGGTGAACACCCTACCCACCCCTCTATATCCGCCCCTGACCGCAAACCACCGTCTCACTGCCCATCTCTGCTGCTACCTTCCTCCTCCTCCGGATCCCAAGGGCTCGTTTGGTACGAGGGATAAAGAATAATTAATTTCGGGATTATATTTGAGATGAGTTTATCCCATGTTTGGTTGGGATAAAATCACGATATAACTAATGCTGAGCTTAGTTATCCCGGGATTGTAGTGTTATTTTTATCCCTTTGGAGGGTGGAATAACAATGGTGGGATAACTAACTCCAAGACAACTTGTTCCCTAACTAAATGTATGAAAAACAGAGTGGTAAGCCTCTAAAGAAATTGATGCATTTTCCTCCAAAGAAACTTGTTGTTACACCTCGGAAAATTTCATGTCGTTGCACAGTAAATAGACTAACGCGGGGTAAGAAGTATATAATGTTCCTACGAGTAATAAGTAGTACTTAACGGTTCTAATTAAGGTTCCAAAGACGTTTGAGGCAAGAGAAGAGAATTCGTTGAAGAATGCCAAGCTTAAGTTGTGTCTTGGAAAAGGGTTTGCAAAGTAACGAGCTAATGTTGATTTAATAATGTCTTGGGGAGAAGTTATAACACCACTTAGATTGCTAATGAAGTGTTAAACAAGTGTTAAGAAGGTTCCATAAGGATTGGAGATCAAACGAAGCGACGAGAACAAGTTCCGAGAAAAAAAATGGATTATACGACCATTTATACGGTCCGTATAATATTATACAGTTTGTATAATGGTCCGTATAACCATTACAGTGAAGGTCCTCCACTAATGGAGTTATACGGTCGATTATACAGACCGTATAATGGTCCGTATAACTCCCGACGGACAGTTTTAATTTTTATAAAAAGAGGACTCCAAGTCTCATTTGTTATTTCCACCACTTCTCTCTAAACCTCTAGAACATTCCACACACTTCATTTACATGAATCCAAGGAAAAGCAAAGATCAAATACCAAAAAACTAGTAGAATCAAGTGCAAGAATGCTAGCTAAGGCTGATGGTAACAAGAAATCTCTTTGGAATTGAAGTTAGGGTTTTCTCCAAGTGAAGCATTTCCATCCAAAACCCACTCCTACACAATCAAAGGTGAGTTTTATGATCATTTCATGTTATTTAGAATACTGAATGGTTGGGAGACTTGGATTATGGAAGAAAGTAGAATATGGAGCTCATATGTGAAACAATGGTGTTCTTGAATAGTAGTGTGACATGAACCATAATTCTTGAGATAGTATGAGTATAATTTTGTTATAAATGATATTAAGAATATTGAAGAAACATTATATGAGGAAGAATGTGGTATTATATTATGGCCATGACTATGGATGACCTTGAAAGGAAATTTTGAGAATTGAATAATGTCGAACTTGTCGAAGCTATTGATTATGGTATTATGAATGTTGTTATTGATGTTTGGGAGTTGTTATATTATATGGAGGAAGTCGTTGTTGACACCCAATTTTGACCCTCCTTTATTCCAATTTATTTCCTCGGGCTTCTAAATTTACTGATGAGCTAAACGCTTTAGTTTCACTATTATTAATTTTCACTATTTTACTATCAACATTACTATTATTACATTTTTTTCACAAATTTTAAATGGTTCGTCATCGTTTCATCTTAGGATTTGTACTCGTTAAATTAATTTTACTTTATTAAATCCTTTAATTTCTACATAATAATTATTATTTATCTTCACATAATATATATTGTACTAGTTGTTAAATTAGAAGCCCAAAAATAATTTAAATAAAGAAAGAAGAACCCATATTTTCGGACCAACATTTTGAGCCCAACAATTAAATCACCATTCTTTATACCAGACCAGCCCACAACAACACCGATCAGCCCATCATCACCCTTTATACCCGGCCAGCCCAACAACTCAAATGATTCAGCCCATACCCGCAACGACCCGGCCCAAAAGCCTTCACTCGGTTGAAGCCAAAAACGAAAGAACCCTAATCCTAAACCAGCCGCACTTTATCTCTCTTTCTCTCTACTCTCTCTCTCTCACTTCTTTCCTTTTCCAAACAACAAATGAATTAGCTTTCAACCATGGCAGATTGCCACTCCATTTTCGTGCAACACGCACGGCTCCTCTTCCCCCTCCATTTTTAGCAAAGTCCACACTCTCCTTTCTCCTCATCTTGTCGTCATCTCCTCTTTCCCCTTTTTAACAAAGATTTGTTTCCTCTTTCACCATGAACAAACTTGCCAACTCCATTTCCATATAAGTTTTCCTCTCTCCTTTATATACGTTCTGGCCAAGCACAAATGGCCAAAAACGTTTCTGAAATTTCTGCAAAAAGAAGCAGCTTTTAGGGATTCGAATTTGAATTCAAACGGCTCCTTGGACTTTATTTTGGAGCCAAGAATCTCGAATTAAGGAAACCCTAGCCATTTTTAGCTATAAATACTATCTCGGTTCTCAACCGAAGGGGAGGTTTTTTTTTGGAACTACCGGATACTTTATTACCCCCAACATTTCCTTTTTTTTTTCATTACTACTCTAAATGGGGATTCAACACTGATCGGGTATTTTTCTATTTTTTTTTTACTACTCTAAATCGAGGATTTTTTCCGTTCTGTTTGGGGTTCTTCCAACAGCCATAGCCTCACTCTAAAAAGAAAAAGAATAGCCAACTTATTACTCTACTTTCATTTTTCAGTTTGAAACTTTAGTTACTTTAATCGGGTTCGGGTTCGTTCGTGTTCGAGCATAAATCCGAGACCCCGATGCCCCTGTTCACTGTACCCACAAAAGGTCGGTAAATCTCTCTTAGTTATCTGTTTATTAGTAGCTTAAGTACTTTCCTGTTTGTTTCATATGTTGATGTGTTTCATCGATTCGATAGTTAGCTGTTAGGTTGGTTTGATATTTGTTAATATTAATAGATGATTGTGCCAGTCTCTGCTTAGTTCAGTTATCACATTTAGCATAATTTAATTGAAGCATTTGTGTCTAGTGTGACATTTATGTCATGCTTAGCTTGGTCTTCACATTCAGTTTGTTAGTTTAGTTACTAATGTTGAATATGTGATTTGTCCGTAGAATGGTCGACTTTAACGAATGTTATGTGTTGCCCTGTGTCGACCCCAATCCCTTGACAAATGATTCAGTTTGAACATGATGCTTAACTCGAAATACCGTTTCAAGACTGCAACATAACCTTTTAAACTTGTCTTCATCCAGTTTGACATAAAAACTGCCTGGAATTTTACTAACACTGAGTAAAGAGATTTTTATCCTTTAATGAACATTCCCTACTTTGTTTTCTTTGGTTAATCTGAAGTCTTGGGGTTTGTGATGCATTCAGTGATAGTTTAGAAGTGTTTAGGTCGTTCTTATGTGTTGACCAGAGTCACTCTTAGTCTATTAAGATAGTCCATAATTCATTTAGGAATAAGTATATTTCATCTATGATAGTAGCAGTGGTGTCTCGCATGTTTATAATTTCTGATATCAATCTCTGTGTGTCCTTGTATGATAGAAGCCAGTGGTCCTACTTAAAGTTTTCATTGCTGTTATAACTAAATTCTATGGAAAGTTCAATGGACTTATTCAATCAAGTCGTAACTGCCTGAGAGTCTATTTTGAATTGGAAAACTACCCATTATATTATTTGAATTGGAAAACTCTCCATTATATTGACCAAAGTGATTTAAACAACGAGTAAGATTTTAGCACAAATGAAATAGTCTCATTCTCATGCTGTTTTGAAGAGCTGGTGGAAGATTTAGTGTAGAACCTTTCCTGATAAGCATCATCCCTTCCAGTTTGCTAATTGGTTTCTATGTTTGTCTAAAAAATGGCTAGCACACTTCTGGTTTGTTTGATATTAATAGCTGCAACTCTGGTATCAGTTCACGCACAACTTTACATACTTTATATGTTGTTCTACTCTTCTTTTATTCATCTAGCGCATGCCGATATCCCTTTCCTAATGTCTTTTCTTTTCTTTTGTTTCATGATTTACCGGAGCCGAAGAGTTTCATTTGAGACTCAACGACGCCGATGCCGCACGGAGCCAACATGATATTATTGCTCCTTTACGTCCGTTGAATAATGAAAGCCTGCGGGCAGCTTACTATCTTTGGGGAGCTGAATGAAGAACATGCTTATTATCCTACATTTTCTTTCTTTTCTCTGATTGATAATTTGTGTGTTTATGTGCTGAAACCAGATCATTATAGCATTAACAATTGGACTACTTCTAATCATCTGGTGTCATTTAACTCTCGACTAATAGGGCATTTGTCACATAGGAGTATAATACCTAGTTAGTTTGAAAGAGGAAGTCCGTACTATATCACTTTAGCAAGTATAAAAGTAACATTTTAGCAAACTTTACTCTGTTTCATTTTTTCTTACGAGACGTTTAACAATTCCAACAGCCAAACATATTTTTCTTTCTACATCTAATTAAGTTAGTTAATTATATAAAACGTTATACAATCCTATACTTCCTTTGGTTTATTCATAACTAAGGTCTTTTTATGCAAACTATTATCCTTTCTACAAGTTTTATTTAAAACAGCATGTTTATATTTCTATCCATAACTTTAACAATACTTATAAAGATATTTTCTTAAAATTATAAAATAATACACCCACACCCTTAGCCTAATTAACATAAGTGCGGTCGGTTAACCATTATTAATGGAATTTAGATGATGCCTAATACCTTCCCTCTAGATTAGTTGAACCCTTACCTAGATTTTGGTTTCGAAGACTTTACAACTGAGTTAACTTTTAAAAAAAAACTTTAATTAACTTTAGGTGTCCTAATTCACCGCAAATAATTAGGTGGCGACTCCCAACTTTAAATAACCCCGGAATTACCAGGATGTTGTAAACTATTTTGACTCTGGTTAAAATAAGGTATAACAGTCGTATAAACAAAGGAGATGCTGCCCAATTTTTATTAGCTCTAGCTTAAGCTTGAGTATATTATCAATTATCTAATCTTAGCACGAATTCTCTTGGATGTAAAATCATCGGCTTCGAAGGGAACCATTTAGTCGATAGAGTTGAGGAGACAGAGAGGTATGTAAGGCTAACCCTTCTTTCTAAAGGCATGTTTCCCTCATTTTGCGTCTATACGAGATATTCACGCTATTCCTATTCTTATAAAAGTTGTAAGCTCATGACCCTCGAGATTCTCTTGATATTGTTGACAATGTTTCTTGTGATATTAATGATAACGATTATGATGATGAGTTCAATTTTAGAGATGCCATCCAAGATATCCAAAATGTCCAAATCATAGAGAGGCTAGAAGTCCTACTTATAATATTCTTGAGATACTTTGGCAAAAGCTTCTAATAGTGATGATGACGATGATAATAGCGATGATGATAATGATAATAGTGATAATGATAATGATGACGATGATAATAGCGATGGTGATAATGATAATAGTGATAATGACAATGATGACGATGATAACAGTGATGACGATAAAGACGATAGTGATTCAATAATAGAAATCGGGAGTTTATAGACTTTGTGTCACCTCGATATTGTCGAAATATTTCTCTCGGATGCATATGTATGTAATAAATGTATGAATGCTATGTTGTGACACCGAGCCTATATGGCTGGGTATGATATTTATTGCGCGCACACCACTGTAGTCGGGTACGTATAACACTGAGCCTTGGTAGGGCTAGGTACGGGTAACACTGAGCCTTGGTAGGGCCAGGTACGGATAACACTAAGCCTTGATAGGGCCAGGTACGTATAACACCAAGCTTTATTATGGCTGAGTACGTAAGACACCGAACCTCTATGGTCGAGTATGACACTACTATGTGTACAAATGTATGAAATGGAAGTTTCCCATTAGAAAGAGGATAAGTAAATATAACAAACATTACTAGAGGTATACCTAGCTCCTTCATTTCATAACTCATCCATATTATGTTATTTCATACGCTTTCAGTATGCTATTGATTATGCTTTACATACTCAGTACATTATTTGTACTGATGTCCCTTTGCCTGGGGGCGCTGTGTTTCATGCCACACAGCCCCATATTGCTTTGCAGGAAAGTTATCCAGGAGTTTGACTATAGGATGTTCCAGTTTATCAGCTGGATTGGTAAACTCCATTCGGTCGGAGTGATGCCGCGTCGGAGTATTTCCTTATGAGCTAAGGCACATACATTATGGGTATGTTGGGGTCCTATCCCAACTTAGGTTTTGATATCATATTACGTTAGAGACTTTTGCAGACAGAGTCATGTATACAGTACATCAGCCTTGTAAGCCGCTATATAAGCCGATGTAGTATTATGCATTACTTTATAGATTCCATATTATTACAGATTTTACTTGATTTAAGAAAGACGAAAAGAATGTTTTGAGAAGCTTTCATTATGCATATCATTTCATGATTATGAGTTCAGTAAGATTATGAGCATAACGAGAACCAGCGGGTTCGCTCGGCTCTAAGTGAGGGGTCGGGTGCCCATCATGCCCTATCAGAATGGGGGTGTGACACTTGTTCCGCAATATCTCTTCCCTCATTCAAACTCATCTCAAGCAAGTGTTTTTATCTACTTTCACTCCTTAATTAACCACGATTCAACTTAAAATAGTGGAATTTAGGATTTTTTGATTTATTCACGTATCATCATTTGAGAACTTTTAGAGTTATCTAGTTTAAAGTTTTTAGAGAATGCAATTGGGCTTGTTGTTTGACTCACATAGCATGATTTCTTTATTTCCCAAGGTTGAACTAGAATCACTTGTTTGGTCGGGTATATAAGAATAGTACTGAATAGGGTGTATTAGTAATGCTGAGATTATGTTTTATCCACGGTTTGGTTTGGTGTATTAAGGGTAGTTCTGTCTTTTAACCATGCTCTTATCCATGTATTAAGGGTCGTTTGGTAGCTGGTTAGAATTATGCAGGGAGGGAATCTATGTATTATTTTATGTAGAGATTAGTTATTCCACAGTCTACCCTACATAAAATAATACATAGATTCTCTTATAACTTATACATGTATTAGTTATGCGGGTTTCTAAATTCCACACCAAACACCATATTAATTTTATACATGAATAACTTACCTCCTAATCAACTACCAAACGTGGTCTCACTTATATAGGATTTAATACTTGCATAACTCACCTCCAAATCAGCTACCAAGCAACCCCTAATTACCCTTGTATTGTTAATACCATGGTTAAACATGGTTTGCCATGTATAGTTCTGAATAGTGTGTATAACTAGTACGAGTATTAGTCATATATAGGTTGAAAACACTACCAAATAAGTGATTAATAATACCAAAGCTAGTACATGTATTATTTTCTCTCATACATCCTACCAACTCAAAATATTGGATTCAATCTTATATTGTTTGTGGGTTTCTACAACTTATATGATGTACTCCTTGTGTTATGAAGACCTTATGGCCTTTACTGACTGCTTAAATAAATGGTTAAATTGTTTTAGGAGGCTACAAGCAATGAATGTTTTCAAGCCTTTAGACCAACAAACAAAAGGAATAGCAAAAGCACAGCTAAGAGGGAGATGAGAGAAGAAACAAAGTTGATGGAGGTCATGCCGAGACAGATCTTTCTGAGATAACTAAAGCAAAGAAGCTAAAGAGTGTGCAAAAGCTGATCACGAACAAGCATATGAAAGAGAACGGATACACGAAACTCAATCAGAATTCAGAAGTGAGGTAATTTGTAGAGTATTAAGTAATTCATGAAATTGGTACTATATGCCAGTTATATTCTTTCGACATGCCAATTATAATTTTGGAATGTTGTACACTGTTCTTGCGTTTCTTTTTTCGTTCCCTGCATTAAGGTGTTCCTGCATGTGGTAAGTAGTTTGCAATTTGCCTTCTTAGAACCTATTTTGGATCTCTATAATATCGAGAACTTCATATGATTTGTGTATCTTTTTATGTATTCCTTTTAGATGGAAAGTTAGTCTTAGTCTCATATTGTGTAAAAGTGTCTGGCTTTGATTTCAAAATATGAACATAGTACAAAAGATGTTAATTTTTGTGCTTATCAGGTTTTGCTCCGTCCACTAAAACATTTTCAGGCACATTTTTGCATGCCCAGGGGAGAAGGAAGGAGATTAAGATTTTATTTAGAAGTCTCTTATGTTTCTACTGTGATTACTTAGAACTCTTAGCTCCCTTCTTGAAAGCGTCAATTTCAGCTAGAAATATTTATATATCAATCTACTTCTACATTTAATCTAATTCGGTTGGATTACATGTACTTGATTAGTGTTTTTTTTTTTTTGGTTGCAGTTATTGTTGGTTTTATTTATTGCTATCAGCATTAAATGTGTCTTCTAGTGATTTTTTATCTTGCTCAGAGTGTATATATAGTTCTTAGAGAAGCAGATCATGTGCGCCAATCCCAGTTTAGGAGATACATATCTGGATATCTGTCCCTTATGAAGATTTTGTTTCTTTAGTGAGAGTATTTGTTGTTTGATGGGCATTTGATGTAGCTACTGTTGGCATTTCTGACATCCATATATGTTGTGTGATTTACACTTGCATGAGAAAATTAGTTAACTACCACTCATTATATGTTTGTGTGTTGCTCCGAGGTCTGGCACTTGCTTGATTATGACGGAAGTCAGTTGTTTGTTGGCTAGTTATTTTATTATAAATTAGGGATATGAAAAGTTTTCTAATAAGGTATTCTTCAATTGCATGGTAAATGGCAAAAACTCCAAACCTGTTCGCCATACACGTATAACCAATGGCTATTAACACACACTTGCCTCTTTTCATTCATGCGAGTTTTACTTGATGGAGAGTTTAAGAAAGAAATTGAAATTTTTGGCACTTTAATCTCTTCTTCTTTCTTTTTGTTTTCCACCCGGTGTCTAGAACCCGCATTGGAGCCCGAATATATTTTAATTTGCGCCGCGTAAAGCCCCATTTAGGGGAAGCGCTCCCTACCAAGAATCACTTTAATCTCTTCATAAAAACACCTCCCAAACCCAATTATAGTCAAGTTCTGAAACTAAAACCCTTTCTTTCGTCTAGATTTTCAGTTAAGAGACAATCTCAAAAAGCAAAAGAAATATGTCAGTGGAACACGTTGAAGAGGTTCCTGATCCGGTAAGCATTCTGCAAAGGATAGAAAATGAGCATGACGACTTGACGGATGATAAAAAGAAGCAAATCAAATTGATTAAGACAGAGCTATGGTTTCTGGGTAGATTTCTCCTGTTGGAGCGTGACTGGAGCAACAAATCCATACAAATGCAGATTAAAAGTCTCCTGGTATTTGCAGAAGATATGTACCGCTCTAACTTTGATGTTGACCCCTCGTATGTGGTACAAACGATTGAGAAGTTCAAATACATTATCCCAACAAATTATGATAATTATACAAAAACTCCAGCTCCAGTTACTACTCCTCTAACCCACGTACATGTAGTGGAATACATAGACAACGTTGTACAGAATCTCGAGGACCTGCTGATTGTTCGCCTTGACAAGCCGCTTGCGGATGCAGAGTCTCAAATGGAAGTGGTCGTAAAGGAGTTGAAAGCACTGAAGAACTTTGTCTTCTTTCTGGGAGAAATATGCACCTCAGCACTCTTAATCAAGTTATGGGAAACTTTCTTGCGTCATGTTAAATTTGCAGCTACCCTCGCAGCAATTATTTACTACTTGCCTCGTTACGAGCTGGTTTCCGATTTGCTTGAGGATGTGATTAAGCCTATCAAGCGAGACGTCCGAGTCATCGACACTGACGTCCTGAGATATGCTTCAAAGTTATCAGACAACACTATTAACAACTTGTCCCTAATTGAAGCCATTGATGGATTCATGGACAGTCTTCTGCACATGTCCAGAGAATTAAGAGGGTTGTCTTCCTTGACTACGCATAAAAAAGAAAGCCTTGCAGAACAGCTTAACTCGTTGAAAATCATTCTGAATGAGTTAACGTTGATAACGACATTCAGGATGAGATGGGGATTCATTTCTTCAAACAGCTTGTGAGGGTGATCATTGATGCTGGACTTGTTGTTTACTCCTTGGGTGATAGCACCAAGGAAGTTTGGGACAAAGAGTCGCTTCTTCTATATGGCACGATTCGGTCTGTCAAAACAGAGATTTACCACAAGAGCCGAGAGTGGGTAACATCTCATTTGCCTAAGGATGATAAATTGTCCTTTTCGAATTACCTTCTTGACAGCTTGAAGGAGTTCCTTCCCATTCTGCTTCACTTGCTTCTATGAAGGATCAACTTGAAATAGTCCATGAGGAGCTTAATTTTTTCGAACCTTTCCTCATATGTGTTGCAGAACAAAAGCAATAACAAACATAACAAACTTCAATATAATGTTGGAAGAGTCGTTGATCAGGTTTATGAGGTAGAGTACATACTTGATTGTTTTGGAATTAGAGGTGTACCTCTTACTTATCTTACAATGTGGCTCTCGGAAATCATAAGGGAGATTGAGATTAGTAAGACAGGAAAACAAGATGACAAGTGCCTCTCATGCTACCTATGAAGAACTGGTTGGTTTTGGGGATGTCTGGATCACTATAAAAGGTCAACTAGTTGGAGGATCACGAGACCTGGACGTTATTTCCATTGTGGGTATGGCCGGATCAGGTAAAACGACCCTTGCTCAAAGTTTTATCAATGATAATGTAATTGTTTCCCATTTTGATTTCTGGGAAGAGTGTCATGTTTCACAAGAATACGCGCGTGAAGACTTGCTACTTTCCATTTTGAGTTCTGCTAATCATAATAAACCCATTGAAATTAGTAAAAGAGGTGCTGATGAATTAGCTGATAGACTACGAAAAACTCTACTGCCAAAGAGAGATCTCTTAATCATTGACGATGTGTGGGAAGTAATAGCATGGGAGGACTTGAAATTGTGCTTTCCTGATACTGGAAATGGTAGTAGAATCATTTTGACCACTAGACATAAAGAAGTTGTTTTGTTTGCTAAATGTGTCACTGCACCCCAATACTTGCGTAGTTTGGACGATTCAGAAAGTTGGTTGTTATTACAGAAAAGGGTATTTGGGGATGAAATCTGCCCAGAAGAGCTAAAAGAAGTTGGGCAAAACATAGCAAAGAAGTGGAGGTAGTAATATAGAAGGTCACCCAACATAATGATCTCTCAAGCTCATGTTTCTTTGTTTTGTAACAGTAAGATCACTCAACTTTTCCTATATCACATCAAAAGTCACTCAATAAATATTTGGCCAATAAAATATGACATGACATTTAATTTAGTCCACATAGACTCTTTTTTTTTCCTCAGTCCACATGGCAAAAAGACCCGACCCGAGCCAAACCCAAAACCCTTATTAACCCTATTCTCTTTTAATTAAAATAAAGTTTCGCTCTTGTTGAGAAAAATTGGCCCATCATTTTACGAAAATTGTGTTTTCTTCTTTTTCCTTTCTCTCAGGCGAAGTTCATAAGGATTTTTTGAATGACATAAGAGAATAGTCAACTATGAAGAGAATAGTTGCAAATTGCCTGTTATTTTGTTATGGAAGGTATATGAGAAATCTTATTTTGTTACTGATTTCTTTGTTTATATCTTAGCATATCCTTATTTTGTTATGTCGTTAAAAAAATCTTTATGGATTTCGCCTGAGAGAGAGAAAAGAAGACGACACGATTTTAATAAAATAGTGGGACAATTTTTTTCAGAGAGTGAAACTCTATTTTAATTAAGAGAGAATAGGGTTAATTTGGGTTTGGGTCGGGTCGGATCTTTTTTCCATGTGGACTGAGAAAAATAAAAAGGATAAGTCCATGAGGATTGAATTAAATGACATGTCATATTTTATTGGCCAAATATTTATTGGGTGACTTTCGATGTGATATAGGGCAAGTTGAGTGACCTTGTTGTTACAAAATAAAGAAACATGACCTTGAGAGATCATTATTCATAGATGGGTGACCTTCAGTGTTATTACCTCCAAAGAAGTGTAATGGGCTACCACTTTCCATTGTTTTAGTGGCTGGCTTCTCGCGGAAGATGGATAAGACTGAAAGATGTTGGTCGTGGATGGAATTAAGTTTTGGGGAAACAGTGCAGGATGGCGCAAAGGATTTAGTAAAATTAAGTTATGATGATTTACCTTACAAACTGTAACCATGCTTTCTATATTTTGGAGTATTTTTAGAGGATCGAGAAATTTCAGTGTCAAAATTAACAAACTTATGGATCGCTGAGGCATTCATAAAAAATGATGAAGAGAAGTGTTTGGAGGATATGTTAAAAGATTACTTGGAGGATCTTATTGGAAGAAACCTCGTCATGGTAACCAAAAGGGGATCAACGGGGAAGATCAAAGCATGTCGTGTGCACGATATAATGCTCGACTTCTGTAAGGAGAAAGCTACGGATGTTAATTTTCTTTTGTGGCTAAAAAGGTATTTACCTCTCTATATGTTTCTCTAAGTTGTGATTAATTCAGACTTTTTCTCTTGTTCCTTATCCTACTTTCATTCTTCATTCCAGGAATCACAATTCCAATCCTCCACATTTTTATTCTGAAAGACCTATGCACCGCCACTTATCATTTTATTCTAATCGGGATGATCTTGCTGGATGGAGGCCATCATGCTCACACGCTCATTCTATATTATTCAGGGAGCTTAGCGATAATACATGTTCTTCAATGGGACATGCCTCTATCATTTTTGGCAACTTCAAATTTCTCAGGGTGTTGGATTTGGAGGTCGTTGTTGTGGAATCTTTTCCCACTGAGATTCCTTGCTGTTCAAACTACTAAGAGTTCTATTCCATCATCTATAGACTATAGAAAACCTCTGGAATCTTCAAACGTTCATAGTCAAAAGAAATGGAGGACAAGTATGGTTGCCAGATACTTTTTGGAAGTTGAGTAAGTTGAGATATGTTAGCATTAGTGATAGCGCTTTGTTTGATTTACGTGGTGCACAAGAATCCCGTGATAGAAGTCCCTCGAAACTGGACAATTTGGAAACACTTTCCTCAATAAATGTTTCCAGGGTGAGCAATATAGAGAGCATGGTAAGAAGAACACCCGATCTTCGAAAGTTAAGAAGAATGAAAATCGGTTTCCTGTATTAGACTCATTATATCGACTTGAAACACTAAATTTGGTTTTCATTGGTATATCAGAGATAGGTCCTTAAAGATTAAAATTTCCAATGAATCTCAAGAAATTAACGTTATGCAAATTTCCTTTGCCATCTGCTGAAGTTTCAACCATTGGCAACCTGCTCAACCTTGAGGTACTAAAGCTGCAGCAAGTTGCCTTTTAAATGGACGAATGGGAAGTGATAGACAACGAGTTCCCTCGGCTCAAATTCTTGAAACTAGAAAATCTCACTCTCTCAAAATGGGAAGTGTCTGATGAAGCGTTTAGTTTCCTTAAGAAATTGGTATTGCATGGTTGTTTACATCTCGAAACAATCCCTTATTGTTTCAAGGAATTGGATTATCTGCAATATATTGAGGTACAATCATGCAGTGAAGATGTTGCCTACAGAGTCAGAAGTATCAGAGAAACACAAGATGATAACGGGCACAATTGTGATGTTAAAGTCTTTACTTAGCATTAGAAAAATGAGGCTGCAAGTCTGCAGCCTTCAGTTCATTTCCATTCTGATTGCAGGTACAATCTTAAGCAAATACTGCTAATTTATCACTCATTTCTGCTCCCTTGAATATATTTTCGTATTGACATGCTTATACGTACCTTGTTCAAAACTTTAGCTGTCCTTAAAAACTTCTCCATATAAAATTTCTTTAGTGTTCCAGTGAAATTTCTATTTATGGCAAAAATTGTAAGGGAGTTTAGGGCGGAGGAAGTGAGATGTGTGGCTAGGAATAGAATGAACTCCATTTCTCTGAGGATCAATTGTAACAGACTTTATCCTTCTTTCTTTCTATTCTTTTTAAATTTTTATGACCTACATATTTATTTTTTTGGACAGTGTAGCTATTGCTTCTTGTTGCGACTTGTAGTTGAGGTATGCTTCATGCTACTTGTTGGAGGATGATGTGATGGTTGTTTGGTGCAGTTGTTGATGCTTTGTCTCTCTACTGTATGTTATACTTTTGTGGCTTGTTGCACTACTAGTCTTACGATTTTTTTTAAATAAGTTATGACTTTATCCTTCTAATGTTTATGGTTTGGTGGAACGTTTGTTGATTTCTTCATGATATTGTATGGCATTTCCTTTTACAGATTATGATGTTATGTTTCCTCTTTAATATGGATTGTTAGGAGATTGTAGTTAATTTGTATCTAGGTTACTTTTGTACTTGTATAATTTATACGTCTTATGACACTCTTCCTTTTTTATTTCCCACCCGGTGTCTAGTATCTACTTGGGGGTTGATCCAGATTCGGGCAGCGAAGTCCCACTTTAATTAGGGGTGAAGGGCTCCGGTGACTCCATTCCCAAGGCTAGAACAGGAGACGTTAAGGATGGAGCAGTATTTACCACCCTACCACAACCTTTGGTGGTTTTTTGGCACACTTACGTACTCATATCAATTTAGGTATTAATTATGTGCGGTCACCAAAATAATTGCTCCAAGTAACGAAGGGCTTCATTGGATGCTCTCCATTTTGCGAGTCTGAGATCTTCTAGTTTTAAGAATTTAAGTTGAGAAAACTCCTCATCTCACTTCCAATTCGTCTGGTTCAAGCAATAAGTCGTGTGCACGACATACTTCAATCTCCCCAATGGTTCTGTTTTTTAGTGTCCAGGACTAGGTTTCTTCCAATAAGGTTCTCCAAGTAGTCTTCAGTAGTCTTCAGATGTATCCTCTAAAGCCTTCTTTACCATTTTTATGAATCCTTTGGCTATCCATAACCTGGTTAACTTTGAGACTAAATTATCTCTGTCCTGTATGAAAGAATAGGAAGAGAATATTTTTCTTAGAGAATGCTTAAATTGTATTAGGCTACTTAAGACCACTTGAGATGATTATAATCATTAATTACATCTTTATTTATACTACTCAAAAAACCAATTCAAAAGTCTTGCACAAATAACTAGATACATGTATCACAAACTTTTAAAAGATTTCTTGAAAAACTAAGAGATAATATTGAAAGACTAAATGATATTCTTGAAACAATAAAGAACTCCTAGAAAACATAAAAGTCAAGGATAGTATCCTTGTGAATGCATTAATTTCGACACTCGCCCTTAATGCATTTGCTTGACAACTCCAATGCGTTCTCGAAGATAGCAAAACTTTTCTCTAGGAAGTGCTTTGGTAAAGATGTCAGCAAGTTGTTCTACTGTCTGGCAATAATGCAACTGAATTTCACCTTTCTCTTGTACTTCTCGGATAAAATGGTACTTGATGGAAATATGCTTCGATCTTTCATGATTGACCGGATTCTTGGCAATGGCAATCGCCGATTTGTTATCGCAATACAAAACAGTCTCTTCTTTTTGTTTTTCACCAATATCTTCAAGAATTCTCCTAAGCCAAATAGCTTTAGAAGTAGCCTTAGCTGCTGAGACATATTTTGCTTCGATAGTGGATTGAGCAACAACACTTTGCTTTTTTGACAACCAAGAACAAATGCTTGAACCAAATAAGAAAGCATAACCAGAAGTACTCTTCATGTCATCTATACTTCTAGCCCGGTCACTATCAGAATAGCCAATTAAGTCCAAATCTCCATCAAATTTGTACATTATCCCATAATTCATTGTTCCTTGCAAGTAGCGTAGAACAAGTTTTGCAGCTCCAAAATGCACTTGGCTTGGTTCTTGCATGAATCTAGATAATAAACTAGCAGCAAACATAATGTCAAGTCTTGTTGAAGTAAGATATAACAGGCTTCCAATCAAGCTCATGTGAAGTGAGCTATTAGCTTTCTTTGCTCCATCATCTTTTCTGAATTTCTCATTTGCTGCTAATGGTATGGCCACAGACCTGCAATCCATCATTTTAAATTTTTGAAGAATATTTTTAGTATACCTCTTTTGAGAAATAAAAATTCCTTCTTCCACTTGAGAAACTTCAATGCCCAAGAAATAATGTAGCAACCCAAGATCACTCATTTCATAGGTTTCATCATATCTTGCTTGAATTTCTGCATCATCTTCAGATCATTTCCTGTAAAAATCAGATCATCTACATAGAGGCAAACAATGACAATATTTCCATGTTCTTGCTTCACATACAAAGTGGCTTCGCTTTTACTTCTCTGAAAATTATTTTTCAGAAAGTATGTATCAATTTCATTGTACCAGGCTCTTGGCGCTTGTTTCAGCCCATAAAGAGCCTTTTTTATCCTGTACACCTTCTCTTCTCCCCCTTGAACAAAAAATCCTTGAGGTTGCTTAACATAAATTTCTTCATCAAGTTTTCCATTTAGAAATGCAGACTTAACATCAAGTTGAAAAATCTTCCATTTCTTTTGTGCAGCAACAACAATCAAGGTTCTAATTGTCTCAAGACGTGCAACTGGAGAGAAAGTTTCGTAGAAATCAATACCTGGCTTTTGAGTGAAACCTCTAGCAACCAACCTTGCTTTGTGCATTTGAATTTCTCCTTCTTGATTGAGTTTGCTTTGTAAATCCATTTTAGACTTACAACTTCTCTTTCTTTGGGTACATCCACAAGCTCCCAAGTATTATTTTTCTCAATCATCCGAATTTCTTCTACTATGGCTGTCTTCCAAACATCATGCTTTATTGCCTCCTCATAACTTTCTCGCTCAATACAGGCAAAGTTGCATCTTTGATAGATGTCACTCAACATTCTTGTTCCTCTTGGAGGTGGTTCTTCATCTTTTGGATTTGAGATTTCTCCCCCTTGAGGGACATCTTCCTCTTCCTCTTCTTGATTTGGCACATTTAAAGAAATGATAGAAGTATTCTCCACCTTTTTATCTTTCCAATTCCATGCTATTTTTTCATCAAAAATGACATCTCTACTAACAACAAGTTTGTTAGTTTTGACATCGAGAAGCCTATAGCCTTTTGTCACATCACTATAACCAAGAAATATACATTTTTTACTCTTTTCATCCAATTTTGTTCTTTTTTCAGCAGGTATATGAGCATAACAAATACACCCAAAATTTTTAAAATGACTTAGAGAAGATTTCGTTCCACTCCAAGCTTCAACTGGTGTCTTATCCTTCAATGCCTTTATCGGGCACCTATTGAGGATGTACACTGTTGTATGTACTGCTTCTGCCCAAAAATATTTTGGCAGCCCTTTCTCATTCATCATCGTTCTGGCCATTTCAACAATGGTTCTGTTTCTCCTTTCAGATACACCATTTTGTTGAGAAGTGTACCCTGCTGTAAGTTGCTTCTCAATGCCTTCATTTTTGCAATATTCTTCAAATTCTCAACTTGTGCATTCACCTCCTCTGTCACTGCGAATGGTTTTGATGCTAAATCTCTTGAATGTAGCAAATGTTTCTGACTTTTCTTTCAAGAAATAAACCCAAGTCATTCTTGAAAAATCATCAATAAAAATTAGAAAGTACCTTTAGCTTCCCAGAGATGGAGTCTTCATTGGTCCACAAATGTCTGTATGGATTAGTTCCAAAAGTACACTTGCTCTCCAAGACTTCCCTTTTGGAAAAGACTTTCTATGTTGCTTTCCCATAATACTACTTTCACATGGATCCACCTCAGTATGTATCTCAAGAAAGCCTTGCACCATGCCATTTTGCTTCAGAAGCTTCAAACCATGAAAATTCAAGTGACAAAACCCTTTGTGCCAAAGCCATGAATCATCTACAACTTCATTTTTGAATGCATTGTAATGAAGTTGTAAAGGAAAGTTTCTTTTTATCATTTTTACTTCAACAATGACTTGATTTGGCTCAATTTTATCATAAATTCTTCAATAATTATGTCTAAACACAAGAGAATAACCATTTTCCATGAGCTGACCAACACTAAGCAAATTTTCTTCCAAGTCAGGAACATAAAGGACATCATGAATTTGCTTACCGCTCCCTTTTCTGTTGATCAAAATGGTACCTCTACCTTTTGCATCAACTAAGGCTCCATTCCCCATTCTCACTTTAGAAGTGATGTTGCAATTAATTGAGAGGAAAGCCTTTTCATCTCCAGTCATATGATTGGTACAACCGCTATCAACATACCATTCATTGCTTTTTACTGAAGCATCAGATTGAGAAGCGTAGAAAAGGTTTTCTTCCTCTTTTCGTTCACAGAAATTTACTTGCTCCTGTTGCTTGTGCCTGCAATCCTTCTCAATATGGCCAAACTTTTTACAAAAGTTACATTGGGGATTGCCTTTGTGCCAACATTTTTCTGCATTATGATTAGTCTTTTTGCAAATTTTACAAAAAAGACTATTACTTTTCTCACATTTTTCTTCAACCTTCTTAGTAGAAATATCACGATCCTGCTTCTTTTTTGGATTGTACTTCTTTTGTTTTTATTCTTTGAGAAATTTTGAGAATTCTCATTGGTTCTGGACTGGAAAGCCGTCTCTTTGGGTTGATTCTCACGAAAAAATCTTCGCTTCTCGTGTGCACGGAACGATCCAACTAGCTCTTTGATGGAAAGCTTAGAAAGATCTTTTGTCTCCTCAGTGATAGCAACAATATACTCATACTTTTTTGTGACACTAATTAGAATCTTTTCCATAACTTGTTGGTCAGAAATTTCATCACCATGATTTCTCATTTCATTAAAAATATTCATGACTCTTGTGCAATATTCATCGATTTTTTCAGATTCTATCATATTCAAATTTTGAAACTCTCTTCTAAAAGTTTGAAGATTGATAGTGCGTACCTTTTCGTCACCATACACCTCAGCTTCCAGAGACTCCCAAGCTTGCTTTGCAGTCTCACAAGTAGCTCGGCTGTACCACCAACTATTTGACCTCTTATAGTTTTCCTAACATCCTCAAAACCCACCGGTTCTTCACCGGACCTAGTAGTATTACCCAATTGAGGCGAGACAGAGTGGGGGAAGCAATTCCCGTTCTTTTCCACTGGGTTTGCTCAACTGTCTTAATGACCTTAATCTCCACTGTGATGTCGGAGAGCCACACTATAAGATGAGTAACTAAGAGGAACATCTTGAATTACACAAGAGTCAACTATATACTCTACCTGGTATGCCTTATCAAAGACTTCTGCAACAAGATCTTGAACAGTGTTATGCTTATTATTGCCTTGTTCTCTAACACCCTCTAGCAGATGTTTTAATGGCATTTATATTATCCGTTTTGGGACCCTATTATCAAGCCATGCACGTATTTAATCTGTTTCAGAATACTTAGCTGGCAGATCACTAACACGAATGTGTAATTGAGTGATATATTCTTGCTCAACTGGAAATCCAAAGGAAATAAGTAGCCTTAGCTTCAGAATATTTTCAACATGAAATTTGACCCTATTGGTATGACTGCAAAAAATTGAGTTTTAATCATGATTTTGGCTCACAACTAGAGTTTTTATTAGGAATATACTGCAAGAAACAATTGTAGTCGACAATATTTGCACCTGAATCGGAAAATATTTGCTATCATGAAGGTGTTAAGTCATCGTAGAAATGTTAACTGATTGAAACTTAGACTAAGAACCAATAAAATAGTTCTAGTAATGTTAATTGTATAAATAAATGTAGTCCTAAAAGTGGTTTTGACAATGCCCAATTTGGCCTTCTGAAACTGAAATTTGGGAATATATTATGGAATGGAAGGAGTGATCAAACTAAAATTGGTTTGATTTCTGAAAAGAGAATTAGCTATTTTATTTACATTCTTAATTTCTTTTTTCCAGTATTAGCTATTTTGACAAGATAATTACATTACCCGTAGGCCGTAGCTAAATGTCTTGACTCTTGAGTAATGTTTGAAAGTGCAATCATCGTACTAAAGCCTTCTTTTATTATTCAAAACACATTTCTTGTGCAAGCAACAGAAGGATAGAGCTAAGGGTGTTAAAATTTGCCATGAAAACATAGCTCGCGGAACTTGATTATTTATTAACTCAACTCATATTGACCACCCAATTCGACTCATTCAAAAGTCAGTATGTAGCTCAAATTAAGCCATGAGAAATCTTGTCAAAATATTTTTAAAAGATTTTTTTTGTTGTTGATATATTATATATAACCATAATAAAACAAATTTATTAGGTACTTAAATAAATTATAAGAAAACAATAAAAAAAAACTAAAATTTAGTAAGAATTGAACAGATTGGTCTATGACCCATTATTTAGCCTATTTTGACCTAACCAATTTTAACCCAAATAACCTTTCGGTGGATTAGTTATCCGTTCATTAACTAAGTCAATCCATTCTACCCCTGGATCAAGCAAGATACTATATATCTCTATCTTAGATTCTATCATAAATAATTGCAGATTTGCAGATAGCTAGGTACTATAGATACCATGACGAGAAATGATGGGATTATTATTGAATGAGTAATATTTTTGAAACACAAAATCTAATCAAGTAAAATCTCTGAGAGAATGTTGGTAATCAAGTTCAAGAGCTGCTTAATTATGTCTCAGATTTGGGGACACATTAACGCCAATTTTGCCGACACATCACAAACAATTACTGGAAAAGATAATCCATTTCTTTGATTTAACCAAGATTTGTTACTTGGAAATTTGTGTTGTGTCAAATATTGCAATAAAGCTACTCTTTAAGAAAATTTATTTAGAACTTCACGTCAGACTCAAGTTTGTTTAGTTTAAACACAATTATCAAATGATTTAGTTCATTTGCGCCATTTGTTATTAATGATTTTAGTTTTCATACCTTTTCGCAGCTGAGCCAGATCCATTTAAACTCAACCGCGTTTACATTTTCAATCTAAGTAATTGAACAGGGCAAACTCCATCATGAATTTTACAATCATTAATAGTTGATAAAATATATTGACAATCCTTTAAATTAGTCCGTAAATTTTATTTAAGCACTCGATAGTCAGTCCTATTGAGCGCCTGAATGTATGATAAAATGTTCCTATTAAACATTTCTAGTTCGTATTTTAGAAAAGTTTTTATTTGTATTTTTCAAGCATTTATTACATAAATAAGTTAATTACATAACATATGTTTTCCCCTCTAAATATACACATCGACATCAATTAGAATAGGCCTGAAATTTTATGGCTTATTGAGGCTAATGCATATAGTTAAAGGAGGTAATATTTTTTAAGTGGTTAACTTATCTACGTAATAGGCGTTTGAGAACACGCGCATAAGTTTTTTCAAAAGTTGAGTCGGAAGTGTCTAATAGAAACATTTAATCATATGTTCAAACGCTTAATCGGAACAAACGCTAATTCAACTATCTAAATAAAAGTTACTGACAAATTTAAAAGGTTATCAATGTATTCAGCCTTACCGATTTGTTGCTCTAACTAAATTAGAGTGCAGTTAACCAGCAGAAATTAAACATGACTGTCTGCGGTTGTAGGAAAAGGCTATACAAAAATCCAGGAAGGTGCAGTTACCTATTGGCTGATCTATCAGAACTTATAGTCACATCACTAAATATTAATGCAACAACTACTTCAAGTAGTACCCAGTGCTGCATGCACTTCTACCCAAAATATAAGAGAATTAACAGCATTAATCCAGCCTAGCTAACTGCTTCCAGCCGCAAATAGTCTAAAACTTGACCTCAATTTTAATTTCCAAATGGCAGAGAGAGCCAGGTCATTCAATAGCTGTCATAGTAATTCACTCTTAGAGCATTAGTCAGTTTAACGAACTGAATTTGTTCACCAGCAAAAATTGTAGTAGTATGGTAAGAGTACGTTAGCTTGCATCCTAATCATGTGTATTGGGATTGAGTCATGAAAATTGAATAGCCTTTCTATCTTTTAAAGTAGGATTTTCTTATGTGTATAGGAGTATAGGACAAATCAAGCTCGGTCTATTTTAATTTATGTGACTTTACTTTTTTTTTTTTAGTCTCAAAAAGAATAATTTCTTTTTAAATTTGAAAATATATACTTTAACCTAATATTCTTATTCGACTTTTAGTGAGAATTTTTTTAATACCAACATAAATGCAGTGATATGTTTAAAATTATAAATTTTAAGAAAACTTCCTTTCTTTAAACTCCGTATCCATGTTTCATGGCTGCAGGTACTAGTACAATCGAAGCTTTAGAGAGCCACTGGCCTCCTGATAAGCCATTACAGAGTGCCATCACCAAAATCATGCGACCCGAAAGGACCAGGCATAAATTACCTGCTAAGAAGACTATAAATAAGATAAGCGATCAAGCAGTTAAGTCCGTTAAACAATAAGTTCTTTATAAAAAGATTTCTAGATCTACTTTTGTTATTTCAATTTGTGGAATGTTGTATGATCACTTATGAGCCATTGATCGGATGAGAGAAAGGAAAGAATTAAATCAGCCCTGCATCTGTATGGGGTATGCTAATTAGTGCTTCTGCTTGTTTGAAGTGACAAAATTATCACGCAAGTGGATTTTGTTTTCATATTAAGATGGTTTTTGATAGGCTTTTTAACTTATTCGGCTAAAATTGATCTGATATTTTCCTTAATTTGCAATTGCAACAATTAAAGAATTGAAAAAGACGTCTGCAAATTTGATATAGGAAGTAGTCGTAAATTGTTACCACAACACCAGCAAATTGGTATTGTTTGATCAACTATATTGTGAATTTTACCAATTAGGTAA
This sequence comes from Lycium barbarum, assembly GCF_019175385.1. Lineage (NCBI taxonomy): Eukaryota > Viridiplantae > Streptophyta > Magnoliopsida > Solanales > Solanaceae > Lycium > Lycium barbarum. The sequence continues at coordinate 106,075,066 of NC_083346.1, read as the reverse complement.
TTACTGATTTGTGTTGTCGTAGAGCTGAATTGAAGATTATAATTATTAAAAGTTATAGCGAGATGACAAATACCCTTCCATGTTTAACTAGAAGTTTGAGATTCGAGCACTTTAAATAGTATCATTTTTGCACAGAATGTGTTACCCTCCAAAAAGTAAAAGTTTTCTACTGCAAATCCAAACTAAAAAAATTCCAAAGCGATACCGAACACAAAAAAAACAAAGTAACATTTTTTATTATATGAGCACCAGGATGAGGTCAGAGAAGTTCACGACCAATGATTTTTCTTATCCTTCATTATTTGCAAATTGCTAGTCCCACCTTGATGTGGGCCTAACCTGGTATACTTGCATGATTAAAATTATTTTGACATGACAAAAAACAATCAAATACGAACTAGTAAAGTTGCAATCAGTACATAATGTGATAAAGTGAATTTGGCTAATATTCACAACATATTCTTTCGACTTTGATTATGAAAAAATGATACTCCCTCTGTTTCATTTTTACGTGGCAAATATGGGAACTGAATTTCAAAAATGTAATGATTTTCTTAAAAAAATATATCATAGATATAAACTTTTTAAATTTGTGATCTTAAATATTTCATACCTTTATGTGTAGCTAAAAAGGTTCATTATGATAAAATAGAAAGCTTCCATTAAATTATTTTCAAAGAACCCGTTTGACCACGACGATTATTCTCTTTTTTCAGAAAATTATTTCACTTTATATCATGAAATTTCTGAAATTTTGAAAACACCTAAAATCTTTTTTTTTTCACTTTCAGTACGAGCAACCAAATATTCTTTGCAAAACTATAATCAAACATACTTCATCTTCAGCTCAAACTTTAAAAATTCCAAATAAAGTAAAAAAATATTTGATTTTTATGGCCAAGCGCCTACTAAAATCTGTCTTCTTTTTGCAACGACTGGAAATGAAATTAATGTTGTGACATTACCTTGAACGGAGCGAGTTAAAAAAAAAATCATCTAGTTCGATCAACTTTCACAATTGACATATTTATTTTTTAGTTAGTTAATATAAGATAAGAAAAGGGCGAATAAAATAATTGCAAGCTAAAACAACTTTCAATAGTTTCCCATTATGTAAGGAAAAAAGTGAAAGGGAAACAGTAGCATCCAATCGTTTAGACTTTTCTACGAAAAGCAAAATCAATCATTCAAGCAAAAGATAGAAAAGTAAAATAAGGCAGAAACCAACTGTTTTTTTATCTCTTAACACATGAAAAAGTAAATAATACAAATATAGTAGAGGTGTAAGTGATGCATGCCTGGTAGCATTAATAAACCTTACAAACAAACCCCAACTACTTATAGGAATTGTAAAAATTCCCCAATTCCTAGCTAGCTGCCTCGTATGCATCTCTTACATCTCATGTTATACTATGCTATACTATGAGATTAATTAGCAAAACCATAAATACCCAAAACAAACCATAATACAATGAAAGCAGTACGCTTTGTTGTAACATGCTATGATCTGAACGCCCTTAGAAGATAGTGATGAATTTCACCGGGACGAAGATGAAGAGTCAAAGAAAAAATAAAGACTTAAAATTAGGCTAGTTTAAATAAATTTAGGTAAACTCGGACCATTACCCTCAATTCCCCACAATGCATAGTGTCGATCTCTCAATTCCACTAAAATATATAGCTAGAAACTTAAGAGATCGAAATTGCATTGTTTTGTTTTTCTTGTTTCGTCAACTTTGTCTAGTTATTATACATAACTTCCTCCGCCTCCGCTTCCATGACAAACTTGTTCCTCCATGGCCACCTTCAGAGTGACCAAAAGTCCATAAGCATCCACCAATCATGCTAGTAAGTTAGAAGAGTAGGAAGATGATGAAGAAAGAAAATATATATATGTGGACAATAATCTTGGATAAGCTTTATGCTAAGCCAAGAAGAAAGTGGAAGTAGTAGAAAGGGAAGTGAGAGTATGAAGAGGAAGAGGGGCATAATGGGTCGTATATAAAGGCGAGATTGTAGCTTTTAGTTTATTGGAATATTATTATGAGTTACTTCCTCCGTATCAATTTATGTGATCATGTTTAACCAAATTTAAAAAATAAAGTAAAAATAAATCATAGACATTTTTGTGGTTGGGGTAAACAGTTTTTTAAAGTTAAATAGTTACTAAAATATATATAAGGATATCTTTTTTTTTTTGACTAACTAATAAAGAAAAAGTGTGACAGAAATTGAGACAGCGGAAGTAAAATATTTTCACAATCAGATCACTTATTAGGTAATTTTAGATAAATCTCTTGATAATTAAACATCACTACTCCCTAATAAAAATAATGTAATTAGTTTATTACTTCTATCATAATTAAAATCCACACAGTATTTTAAAAAAAATTACACTCTCAGTATTCATAATTTAATTATTTTAACATACTGCTCCCATTTACTAGCAGTCTACTACTATTTGAGAAAAGTAGTGTAGAGTACTAGTAGTCATGGTCTAAGAAGGAGGTAAGGGCATGTTTGTGGGGAAGATGAAAAAACTCCACTAACTCGATTTCCAACGCTCTTGGGGGAATTAATTTTTTTTGGTTTTCATGCAGGAGAAAGAAATTGCAAAATTTAAAGTGGCCACATTGGTGGGGTTAGGGTGTGTCTGTAACTGTGGTTTGTGAACGTGGCTGCTTGCTTCCTTCACTTTTGAGGGTATTGTTGGCTTTTGATACTAACCTATCACAGTCAACTCAAGACAAAAGTCCTCATGACCAACTTTTGAGATTTATTACCTTATTATTGAGCATGGTGTCAATTACTTTTGTGCATTGTAGCTCACAGCATTCTATGATGGGATAATATTCAAGATGTGAGACTCCTTTTCCTCCGTGCTGCTATTTTTTATGTGAGGAAGGGAATTAGTGGGTGTTGGGAGGCAAGGTAATATTAGTAGGGTTGATACATATATGGTACCAAAAATTCTTTGACACATCTCATTATTGTTCAAACAGCAGCATTTATACAGCTCTTCAGTATTTAACCGCTTTTTTCTAGTAAAAGTATGTCACGCGTCAATAAAAGCATGACACGTCATTAATCTAAAAAATACATAAAACTATAATCATAGATTGCCAAAATATATCTTCAGATTTCTTCATCTTTTTTCATCTCCCCAAAGGTACCACTGTCATGACCTGTCATCACCTCCTTTCAATGAACACCATTCACCACCATCAATCGGGAAATTCTTGGCCGGTAGAAAATGGCTCCAAGGGTGGCCACTTCTCCCCTCTCAGTTTTCTTCATCTCAACGAACATATAGTTGTCACGCCCCAAAAAATAAGTCTGCGATCGACATCCGATATTGCTAACTTGCATCGAGCAAACCATACTGGTCTAATACCAGATAATATCTAAATGCACATACATATGGTTTAGTATTCGCAATACGGTTTTAAAGTAAATTTTAATGTGCATAACGAATAAGTTGGTCGTCGGGTCAACATAAGGTATGTTAAAATATGCATATGTCGTCTAATATTATGACAACCTGACCCTTAGTTTTAAGATTAACGCTTAATTTTAGGATTTGAGATCTTGAATAATTCAATATAACTGTTTGAAACTTGTTTGAGGAGTTCAAACAGGAATTAGAGGGGCTCGGGTGGAGTTTAGAACCAAAAATTCCAAAATGAATTATGCTGATTTTATTTTTTCTCAGGTGTAATTGCAGTACTTTGTGATCACGGAACACAGTCATTATCGTTATGGGTTAGGGAAGTTGGCGTTCGCTGTCGTGGGCAGGGAGCGCATTTGCAATTTAGGCCCTATTGGACTATTATTTGCGGTTGCGAGGTGCCTTGTCACGTTCACAATGAAGAGTTGACTAAGAATATTTAAATGACAGATTTTGGGATTGTGGGTTATTTCATCAATTTTGGCTATTCTAGCTCAGCTTAGGGCGATTCAAAAGAGGAAATTCATCACCAAATTTTGGCAGGTGAATTTAATGTGATTTTGATTAGTTGTTACAATTACCCATTGAATTTAACTCCTTGTTTACGAAATTCTAAAGTAGAAATTGAGAGGTTTTGCCCTAGGTTTAAGATAGTGAAATTAAGGATTTGGAGATTGATTTGATATCGACTTTGGAAACTAATCATAGATTTGGACTCATAGGGTTATGGGTAACTCGAAAAGTAATCAATTTTAGATTTTAACCACAGGATTTGGGTTTAACTTTTTGGTTGACTTTGACTTTGGCTTAGTCAAATATTGCATTATAGGTATCATTGAATTCATCTAACCTTGTAGAATAATCTTTTGAACATATCGAGATTATTTGGAGGCTTCAAGGTGAGGAAAGGTGGTTAGGAAAGGCTAGAGTTGCTTTGGGCTGAGGTAAGTTAAGGTTTTGACCTTAACAAGGGATTTTTTTCTAATTGACTTGTTTGCAATATACTGCGTATATGGGTGCATGCATAGGCGAGGTGACGAGCTCATATGCGAATTAGGGTTACTATGTTTAGTATTATGATATGCCATATTTACTTTTCCACGTTTTTACATGTTGCATGACTAGTTGAGCACGTTTTTACATGTTGCATGACTAGTTGAGCATGTTTTTACATGTTTCATGACTAGTTGAGCATACTTTCATGCTAGAGATAGTTTAATAGGCGTCATCTACATGCTAGTGTGACATTGCGAGATTACATATATTTCAAAGTACATGATTTAGGGTGTTTAATCATGCATTGTAGATATGTCTAATTTCTTGCATATGTAATTCACATTTTTATACATGTGTTGAGCTTATGAGTCGATGTGACTCATGACTTGGATGTTAGTGGTTGAGTTGATGAGTCTGTATGGTCCATAACTGGGGTGTCAATGGTCATATTCCAACCTGATATGAGTTTGAGCTTATGAATTTGGTATGATCCATGAGCGCCAGCTGGCTATGGCATGTGGATCTAAACTTGTTCCTCTAGAGTCACTGTATAACTCGAGCACCTCGAGTTGTATGTGCGTAGTAGTGTAGGAAGCACTGATGATGAGAAAGGGTGGAGTTTTTATCATGTACACTTGATTTCAACTCACGATATATGGCATATCACATGTATATTGTATATGTGCATAAAAATTATGCTAGTTATGTTTATTCTCCTTGTGTTGATGACATGTTATCTGTCAAGACTATATATAATCTGCACAGGTTGATTAGTAAGAATTTTGAAGTCAGCCTTTCCACTACCTTGTTAGGGGTGGCTAATGGTATTTTTTTGGGTCTAATTTTTATCATTCATGCTACACGCTACACATGCTAAATTTTTTGTGGAGATATCAACCTTTGCACCACTGGAGCTTAAGGGAAGGCTTAGGAACTGGCTTTGGGGGTTCAAGGTGAGTTGCTAGTCTAGTTGGCGGCATTGTGGACTCTTTCCTTACCATTGTTGTTTCTGTCCTATCTTTCAAACAGATTGTATTTTGAGAGTTATTGTATTGATTTTTATTGTAGTATCTCATGACTCATGACACCAGACCTTGGGTATTTTGTTCACTCATGCACTTGCTTCCAAACATGTATTATTATGTTATCTGTCAGTTTTCAACTCAATTATATCCTTTCAATTACGAGTTGGGTATTTGTACGCTTTTGGTTCACCAATAGGTTGGGGTTGGGTTTCATTGAGAATTAAATAATTTGGGTCGTGAAAAATGGTGTTAGAGCTGTAGGTTCACCAGTCTTATGGTCCATGAGCAATGTTTACTAGAATCTTATGAATTGGTATCGAGATGTCTGTATTTATCTATGAAAGGTTATGAGACATCTTAGGAAATTTCCTTTGTTTCTCTTTCTTCGATGTGCGTTCTTGTTTCTGCTTGGATTCTAAATCCTTTTGTTTCACTCTCTCACAGATGATAAGAACACTTGCATCTGTGGCTGAGCAGCATGAGCCTATACCCGAGGCTAGGGCCGCTAATAGAGGTAGAGGCGGCAGAGGTTGAAGACAGGTTGGAGCTTAGGCTAGAGTTCGTATAGCTATACCTGCCAAAGAACGAGTATCATTTGTTGCTCAATGATGTTTTAGAGCTACGCTGGTTGACCTAGTAGATATTCATGAGGATGAGCAAGTTCTCCGTTCATAGAGGCCCAACTCAGGTTCCCGAGGGCTTTATTATTACGCCCATGCTATAAGAGACTTTATATAAATTATGGTTCTTCTAGAGTTAGCTTAGGCTGGGGTGATATTAGTGATACCAGACACATATCAGACAAGAGGGCTTCATAGTATGACAAGAGGGCTTCATAGTATGCTCAGGTATATCAGGCTCTAGCAGTTTAATGTCACGTCCTTAGTCTTTAACTAAGTGCATGTGCGGCTCTTGACAACTTTCTCACGTCTTGCACAACTTGCTCACGATCTTGCTATGACAAGTCAGCCTAGATTACTACACAAGATCGCTAAGGGAATAGTAGATGAATAAGACAGGAGAAATTTATTAGAAGAAAGCTTTGTGTATTATGAGAGAACTTGTGATTTTTGCTTGATGATTTTACAATGAATGTCCCTCTATTTATACTAGTCAATTAGGGACTAATATATAAATAATAATTATTGTACAAGTCCCTATATATTTACAAATAAACCCCTTCTCTAGAATTATCTACTAGGCTATAATATTCCAAGGTCTTCCTAAGAAATTTTCTAGCAAGTCCATAAATATCTAGAGCATTTTCATGGGAATCTCCATATATCTAGAATATTCTCACAAATGCTAGCCACTTTTCCATATAAGCATCCACGTGGTAAAAATAGGTGGCATGATGACATAGTGGGTCATCACACTCTCGCCCACCTGATGATGCGACGACCACGACGCACTACTGCTGCATAAACTCTCGAATCTTGTCTTTAAACTGCCATAAGTCTTCGTATAGCTCCCAAATGGCCTCCTCCAGTTATTGCCCCTTCCAATGGATGAGGAACATGGCGCTGGCTTTTTGGCCTTTTTTTCGCCTGGCCTGGTAGTCAATGATAGCCTTAATCTTCCTATCATGTAAGGCAGTGATGCTAATCAGTGCACAACTAGATTGGCCTCTGCTTGGATCGTCCTTGTCTTCATGGTATGGCCTAAGCACGCTGGCATGAAAGACGGGATGAATCTTAAGATGAAGTGATAACTCTAACTTATATGAGATCTTTCCCACCTTGGAAACGATCCTAAATAGCTCTTCATACTTCCGTACCAAGTTCTAGTGCACGTCTCATAGTGCCTTAAGACTACCTTGGATCAAACTTCACCAAAACCATGTCCCCAACCTTATAATCTGTGGGACGACACTTGCGGTCAGTAAACTTCTTCATCTTATTTGCTATCTTATCCAAGTAGGACTTAGTAGTGTCAAGATGCTCCTCGAACCCCTTGGCTATATGGTAAGCCCCCAAACTGTTTCCCTCAAATGCTACCGATAGTGAATGTAGAGTTTGTGGTTGTTGGCCTGTGGCTAGCTCAAATAGTGTCCGCCTCGTGGACTCACTCCATTGCAAGTTATAAGATAATTAGGCTATGTCTAAGAGCTTTGCCCAATCCTTCTAATGTGCACTCACATAATGCCTCAAATAACACTTCAATAAGGCATTGACCAGTTTTGTTCTGCAAGTGAAAACTAGTGGAAAAGTACAACTCCGTGTCAAGCATGTCGAACAACTCCCTCTAAAAGTTTCCAATGAAGCGAGGGTCTCGATCACTTGGTAAGCCCCAATATTTCACCACGTTCTTGAAGAATGGCTTGGCAGCTTCATTGGTTGTACAACTTTGTGAGGCGGGCATGAAAGTAGCAAACTTCAAAAATCTATCCACGACCACCATGATAGTGTCATAACCTTGATAAAGTCCATAGTCAGGCTCTTCCATTGACACTTTGCAACTTGTAGTAGAAGTCCTCCGGGCTACCTCTACTCCACCTTGTCTTGTTAACACACAAGACAAGTCTGCACATAACACTCTAGGTCCTCTTGCATGCGCGACCAATAGTAGACCGACTCAACCAAGGCTCTAGTGTAACATTGTCCTGGATGACCGGCCCGGTGGGTATCATGGATCTCCTTCATAATACGCTGCCTAATATCTCCAAACTTCAGGACATAGACCCTCCGACCCGTAGTGAGAAATAGACCATCTTCCACCAAAAAATGTCTCGTCTTCCCTTAGGTGACTAACTCAATAAGCTACTTAGCTACTGGATCATGTTGCATGCCCTCATTTATAGCCTCTCGGATGTCCCAACTTGCGAAAGTGATGGCAGCAAGCTCGGCCTTTTGACTCAAGGCATCGGCCACAACGTTACCCTTACCCAGCTTATACTCCAGCACATAATCGAACTCAGCTAAGAATCTTGCCACCTAGTCTGCTTCTTTTGTGTTTGAAAGTAGCTAGTGGCCATATTGTACACGAAATTTGAACCTAACAAATAATGTCTCCACGTGTGAAGGCAATGCATAATGGCAGTCATCTCCTTCTCTTGTACCATATAACGCCGCTCCATCTCATTCAACTTGCGGCTCTCGAATGCTATGGGATGCCTATCTTGCATTAGGACACCTCCAATGACAAATTCAGACGCATCTATATGCACGTCAATTGTTTTTATAAAGTCGAGCAGTGCTAGAACTGGCTCCTCTGTCATGGATAACTTAAGGTCTTCAAACGCCTTTTGGAACTGCTTCGTCCAAACCCACGATTTGTTCTTCTTTAGAAAATCGGCCAATGGTGCTGCCTTGCTTGCATAGTCATTGATAAACCGCCGATAGTATTTAACAAGACCAAGGAAAGATCTCAACTCGGTTAACTTTGTAGGTTCCTCCCACTCTTGGATAGTCTATACCTTAACCTCATCTATGCGTAGCTCGCCATTGCTAATGACATGGCTTAAGAAGCACCTTTGATTGTGAAAACTTGCACTTCTCCCTCTTGATGTATAGCTTGTTCTCCTACGAGACTTGGAAAATCTTTCTTAAGTGTTCCACGTGCTCCTCCAAGGTGTTTTTGTAGATGACTATATCATCCAAGTAGACTACCACGAACCGATCCAGGTAGGGATGAAATATCTCGTTCATGAAAGTACAAAATGTAGCGGGTATGTTGGTTAAGCCGAAGGGCATTACTAATAACTAGAAGGCTCCGTACCTCGTCACACATGTTGTCTTCGACTCGTCCCCTTCTGCAATCCGAACCTCGTAGTAACCCTTGCGAATATCCACCTTGGTAAAGTACTTAGCTTGTCCAAGTCTATCAAATAAGTCAGCAATGAGCGGGATCGGATACTTGTTCTTCCCTGTGACCTTATTAAGTTCCCGATAGTCTATACGTAAGCATAATAATCCATCTTTCTTTTTTTGGAATAACACCGGTATGCCAAAGGGTGCCTTTGATTGGCGAAGGTGGTCGGCATCAAGTAACTCCTTTGGTTGCTTCCTAAGCTCCTCCAACTCAGGCGGTACCATGCAATAAGGGGCGAATGTGTTATATCCCGTATTTTGTATATTCGGATATTTCAAGGTGATCGCGATAAGTTAAGGGTAAGGCTATATTTTGATCTTGTTTATCACCCAAGTTGTTTATGAAAGTTATTGATGTGGAAATATTAAGAAAGGATAGGGGTAAAAATAAAAATTCGCAAGCTGACTCATAGAAATACGGAGGAAGGCTAAGGGCAAATTTGGAATTTGGAGACTAATTTTTCATGAATTACAAAACAAAAAAAAAAGTGGGCTTGAACTTAAGGGGCCATTTGGCCGTCCAAAAAAAAAATGGGCCAAGGCCCATATGGAGACTTAATAAAAGGGAATAAAAAGGGTGGTCCATTATCATTTTCATCTTCCACATAAGAAGATTCAAGAAATTTGGAGAAGAGGAAAAAGATAAGAGGCCATTCGGCCAAGCTTAGTGGGACAAGAACCTTGGAAAAAAAATTCTCAAAAATTATTTTCTACCAATTGAAAGGTCCCTAGCAAAGTGAAGAAATTATTGGAGCAAGAAAAACATCTATTCTTGCAAGGAGAAACTTTAGCCAAGAAAGAAGATAAGTGGAAAAGGTAAGAATTAATCTTCTTTTATATGTTATGGATGATTATGTATGTTGTAGTATGTAAAAGTGGATGAAATTCATGAAGATATGGAAGTTGGGTGGTGGCCGTGTATATGTAGTGTGTGTATGTGGCAGTGTATGTGTTGTATTGCGTAGGGATGATGAACTAATTTTATCTAGTATTTTCATTGTTGTTGTAATGGAATCTATGATGAAAAATGAAAGCCTAATGATTCTAGTGAAGTTGTGAAGGTTGGACAGTTGTTTTAGAAGTTAACGTGATTTGAATATAGTCTTCTTGTAATTATGGAAAATAATCTTATTAGTGTGTGAATTGTTGGTGAAGTTCATGAAATTGAAGGAAGAAAATGTGTTGTTATTGTTCTTGTTCCATTTGGAAGGTTTCGGGTGGCATAGCATATGGGTTGGATTGTTGTGAATATTGTACAGACTGTTTAAAGTATTCTTGAATATTGTTTGAATGGTTGCGGATTAGAACTTAAATATGTAAGCAATTATGAATATAACATAAATGGAACGCCGTCGAAGTTTGTAGAAAGAAGTTGTAACGTTGGCATGTGTTTTGAATTGATTGTCGGTATTGTTGGAATAACTGTTGGCATTGTTATTGCTAAGTTGGCCGAGTTAAATTCTCGGATTTGTTGTTGTATGTTTGGCCGAGTTGAATTCTCGGGGTTGGTTGTATTTACAGGGGAGGTGTTGCCGAAATTTCTGTAAACAAAGTGTTAATTTAGGATTGGACTCTTAAGTGTCCATAGCTAATGTTTGATATCTTTTGACATTGTTGTAGATCTTACGAAAGACGAGACTTAAGTTCGAACTAGCTTAGGAAGCAAACAAGGTATGTAAAGCCTAACATTTCTTTCCTTTGGCATGTCCTAGAGCTAAGTTATGATACGTATCTTGGGGTAACTCCATTCTTGATTCCGAGCTTGTTAATGATTCTTATTCACTTCTTGATATGAGTATACTTAGTATAGTCGAGCTTATTGTACGATTAAATAACAAGCAAAGCATAAAGAGTTCTTGTTTTTTTTTTAGAAAGAGTTCTGTAAGTAGTAACGTCCCTAACTTTTGTAGATGGTCTCGGATTGTCTTGGAAATGTTCGTAAAGGTTTCTATAATGAATGACGTTCCTAACATGATTGTTGCTTCGATTTTTCAAAAATGGCTTCTGAAACGTTCGTAAAAGGTTCTGTACTTCAAACGCTCATAACTTTCTTATACTAAATCGGATTGACCCGAAACTTGTTTCTGAGCCTTTAGGTGTCGGTAAGTATACTTGTCCATCGAGTCTTAAAATTGATTTATATGTATATGATTTTACTAATGATTTCGAGAAAATTAGTTTCATACTAAAGGAAACACAAAGTGAGATTTACTAATTAAATTTTCAAAACCACTCCGAAGGAGGTGCGAGGTTGTACTATTTCATTCCATATACGACTCATGTCTACATTCCATGGCATCATTATTATTATGTCGGGACCGGCATGCCCGAAGGGGCCAGGGTAGTATTATGTCGGAACCGGCATGCCCGAAGGGGCCATCATTATTATTATGCTGGAAGCGGCATGCCCGAAGGGGCCAGGACTATTATCATTATGCCGGAAGCAGCATGCCCGAAGGGGCCATCATTATTACTATGCCGGAAGCGGTCGTCCAAAGGGACTATTGTGATACTAAATTTAGATTGAGTATTCTAGAATTTGTGTGTGCCGTATTTACATTGCGTATGCTGGAGGTGGTGTAAGGCACTACAGGGCACGATTTAAAATGTCATTCCAGGTTACTCCCGGGTTGCTTCTAAACTAGTTTACTGTTATGCTTCTTCTTGTTTATGATTCAGTAATGCTTTACATATTCAGTACATATTCCGTACTGACCCCCTTTATTCGGGGGCTGCGTTTCATGCCCGCAGGTTCAGGGACGCGGCTCGGCAATCCAGCCACCTAGGAAGAGTCAGCACTGGGAGTCAGACAGCTCCACTTGCTTCGGAGACTGTTCCTGTTTTGGTATAATTTTGTATATATATATTGTGGGTCATACTCTTTAGAAGTCTGCGAACAGCGTGGGTGTCGGGATTACTGTTTGGCCTTGTCGGCCATTGTTTTGTTGTACAAAGGTGTTGGTAGCCTCGTTGGCTTACCTTGTCATATGTATGTATATATATATAAGTACGCTTTGGGATGTTTGAGTTACAGGTCGACTTTGATATTCCATTTACAGCTCTCGGACTTAGTTAAAAAAAACATGTTGCATGTCATATTTGAGAACAGGTAACATACGTTGGGTTATCGGGCAGGATAAGCTCGGTCACTCGTCATGGCCCTAGGTTGGGTCGTGACAAAATGCAAGTGGCTTAGCCCCTGGCTCTAACTCAATCTTGTGATCCATCTTATGCCTAGGAGGCAAGCGCTTAGGTAGCTCGTCGGGCATAACATCTTTGTTCTCTTCGAGTAAATTCTCTATGCAAGGTGGCAGTTTCTCCTGGGGACCTTTATATTCCTCCAAACTTGCAATGGTTGCCATAAATGCCGACTCCCTTTCTTGAGTATTTTGATAAGCTGCATAGCTAAAATTTGTGCGTGGCCCTATGCATGTGGCATGGTCACTGTAGGCACCATTCAAGATCCTTCTCGCTCTAAGACCAAGAGACGTTGGAGGTAGGGGTCGATCATCGCGTGGCATTGTCTAAAGAACTCTTGCCCCAGAACTATGTCAAAGATATCCATAGTAGTGGCGATAAAGTTTGCGGTACCTTTCCAGTCACCCAATTTGACACCAACACCATTGACTACACCATAAGCATTTTCTGGCTTAGCACTCACGGTCTTGACGTGGGCACTAATTGGCTCGAGCTTGAACTCTAGTCTCCTCGTTACGTTCTCAGCCATAAAATTATGAGTCTCTCCAGTGTCCACTAATGCACGAGCGAGCTTGTTGTTGATGGTGAAATCTACGTATTGATTTTTATTATCATCTGGCTGGATAGGTTGCTTCTTAACAGCACCACATATACTTATCATACCTAATTGTGCGGTGCCTGAACTCTCTTCGTGTGTCTGCTTCTTTGGTTTATGGACCATTGTGTTGAGGCTCTTTAAGTTCGGGCAATTTCTGAAGCTGTGCGGCCTCCCACATATGTAGCATCATTTCTTCTTGATTTGTGCCTTCTTCTCAGCATAGCCCCGATGATTACTTGGCTTGTTGTCGTCGAACTTGTTGGCATTTTGATTCTTAGAGTATTGTTGTGGCGACTACATGCTCTTGCCATGGTCTCCCCCACCTTTTTCATTATCACCCCTTGACTCATTACCATTTTCCTTTGTCACGCTTATCATACCTGAAGTCCATCAAAGACTAGACCTCTACTACGGCTTGGTCTATATCCCTGACTTGCCCGTATTACAACTCTTGCTTAAACCAGTTCTGCAAGCCGTCTATGAAGTGAAATAGCAAGTCATCGCTGGTGAGTTTGGGAATTTGAAGCATAAGGGGGGGAGGGGGTGAATTCCTTGACATAGTCACAAATGCTCCCTACTTGTTTCAACTCTCTAAGTTTGCGCCTTGCCTCGTACAAGACATTATTTGGGAAGAACTGGCGCTTGAACTCATTCTTGAACTGATCCCACGTACTGATTGCGTATAGACCTCTCTCAGCATCGGTGACCTTTTCTTCTCCACCATAACATGGCAGTCTCTGATAGGTACAACACAAGCGGTGTTAATCTTGGCCTCATCGTCTCTCACTTTGTCATGCTTCAAATAGTTCTCCAAGTGCCAAAGAAAGTTCTCCACTTCTTGTGCATCACGAACCCATTTGAACACTGGTGGCTTGGGAGCCTCAATCTTAGCCTTCCCCGTAACAACAACATTCTTGGCTGCCTCCATCAATGCAGCGTCGACCTGCTCTTGGAATGCCATTATCTTTGCCTTCATGGCATCGATAGTACTCAACGCCTCCATGAGTCTGCACTCTAGGGCAGTGATGGTTTAGTTTACCTCAATCTCAGCTGCATACGCCCCTCCAAGTCATTTCGGATGCTTTCAATCTCTTCAAGATTGTGCCCTTCAAAGACGCTAAGGGTGCCCTCTATCTTCCCCAGATATTGGCCAAAGATGTTGATGGCGTCCATTCCCACAATAACTTTCATAACCTACTCTTTACTGAGCGAGACTTCCTCGGACAAAACCTCAACATCGTCCTCGCTCGCGTCAGTGGTAGATGGTTTTTGGGATGTAAGCCCTTTGTTTGGCACAATATCTGACGGCAACTCTTGGCTCTTATCGCGACATTCCTCTTTTTGTTATGGCCCTTCTTGCCATCGGCATCCTGGGTGACGTTGGCTTGGATTTTAGCAGCGTTGATTTCTCCGTCGCTTGTCATTCCTTAGTCGCAACCTTCGCTCTGATACCGCGTTGTCACATCCTTAGTCTTCAACTAAGCATACGTGCGACACTTGACAACTCGCTCATGTTTTTGCACAACTTGCTCACGATCTTGCTATGCCAAGTCAGCCTAAATTACTACTTAAGATCGCTAAGGGAATATTAGATGAATAAGACAAGAGAATTTTATTAGAAGGAAGCTTTGTGTATTAGGAGAGAACTTGGGATTTTTACTTGATGATTTTACAAATGATGAATGTTCCTCTATTTATACTACTCAACTAGGGACTACTATGCAAGTAATAATTATTGTACAAGTCTCTATATATTTACAAATAAACCCCTCTCTAGAATCATCCACTAGGCTAGAATATTCCAATGTTTTCCTAAGAAATCTTCTAGCAAGTCCGTAAATATCTAGAGCATTTCCATGTAAATCTCCATATATCTAGAATTTTTCCATAAATGCTAGCCTCTTTTCCATGTAAACATTCACATGGCAAAAATAGTTTCAAATGACACCTAGATGACATGATGATGTGGCGGATGATCACATTAGTCTGTTGTGGTAGCATAGCCTATGGATGCACTAGAACCAATTGTTGCGGCCTATCATGTCTGCGGATGAGTAGAAGAGGTTGGATAGGTTCATGAAACTACGATTAATAAAGTAAAATAAATTTAAAAATGTTTATAATGTTCACCTATGAGTCTTAAAAATGTTTATAATATTCACCTATGAGCGTAGGCGTTCACTCAAGGTCGTATTCTCTTTGTGGAAGAAGATGCAATTAATGCTTAGTACCCCTGAAGTAAACTTATTACTAAAATCTACATTTACCTCCACAATGATGTCTTCTGGGATGTGGTGCATCCAGAATTCACTCCTTCCGCCCAGCAGGGTGGGTATGGTACGATATGATATGATATTTGAAATTTTGATATGGTAATTTTGGTTTTTGATTTTTAAAAATACTATACTATTATCGTACCAAATTAATTTGGTACGGTTCGGTATTTTAAAGTTCGATTTCGGTATTTTACGGTACGGTAAATAGGTATCATAGTTTGTCCGACTTTGACTTACATATACTCATACCGTGGAGAATTATGTCTTCTGCTACTTAAGAAACGCCTCAATGATTATGTACTAAACACCTTACATATGTAAAAATATTCAAAAGAAAGTACAAGCAATCCCCTTCGTAAATTAATTATACAAAAAAAAAAAAACATTTAAATCAAGATAGAGTAGTCAAAGTTCCAACGTTTAAACAATTAGTTTTCTAATAATACTAGTTTATACATATGTTAGCATTATAATACTAAGATATATGAATTGTATATGTAATTATATACTTCGGTATGATATTCGATATTTTCTTTATGAATACCGAATACCGTACCGAATATCAAATTTTTTAAAAATGCATACCAGATACCATAATACCGAAACCACGGTATAAAAAATTTCAATTTCAATATGGTAATCGATATCTACCGTACCATGTTCGCCCCTACCTTCCAGGAGTTTGCGTGGGGCATGTGATGGGGGGGGGGGGGTGAGTTCACTGCCTCCCCCTCTTTGCCAAGATTTTCCGGACGCTGCCAGTCATGTGACGCGTCGGCCTAGCGTGCAATGGCTACGAGCTCTTTTCCTTTCCTTTTCACCGTTGGTCAAACTATGGTTAATTTCAATGCTTGAACACATCTTTCATAGATACTTAGGTAATTTGCCAAGTTCCATTCATGTTTTAACTTCCACCTAGCTTGGGTTCGTCCTTAGCTCGGGATTAATTAAACAACCTGTTTATTAAGTCCCTAACTAGCATTTAAAGTGCCCGAAGCTTTACATAAATGTTTAAATTTTATGTGCTGACAATGTTCAAGCTTTTTATACCATCTAGTAAAACTGATCTACAACAGTAAATAACTCTTCATATCAAACGTGATACGGTAATCTAAAAAATGGAATAAAACCTATTATAAGATTAAATTGAACTTATACTATTAATGTACTTATTCCATCTCATATTGGTTGTCACATTTCCCTTTTATTGCACGTCCCTTAAGAAATCAGATATAAAAAGTTTTTTATCCTATTTTATCCTTGTCTCTTTCCAATAAATTGCACATTAATACATTTTTTTTTATCAAGGTTACTAAAAATACTTATTCCAACGGTACGTAGTTTTTAAATCCAAATATAAAAGGATGTCGGGCAACCTACTAACTGTAGTTGATTGCCGTTGTTAAATGACTTGTGAGCTAACTTGCTTGAACACGATTAGTAGCACTAGGAGTAGTCAAACAAAGCAATTGATTTCTTCATTGAAAGTGTGTCTGAAAATGCTTACAAGTACTTTTTTCAAGAATTATTGCAATCTTTTCCTACTTTCAAGTCTCTTTATGGCATGGCTTAAGATAAGGAGAAGAAAATTTAAAGATGTTGCGACAGGAAAACACTCTTTTTCTGGATTTGATGGCAAAAGAAAGCAACAATCTGATGGCATGCAAAGAAAATGGGGTTGTTAATTCACTTTTACTATTATGGATTTATGTATAATCGGACCTTTTTATAACAGACATCCTTATAATAATATTTACCACATTCAAATTTCTTTGGGACGATTTTAATGTTATATTATAGTATGTTCTCTATAACAAAATTTTATTATAGCATACAAAAAGTTTCTAGTAAATAACGCCATTACACAGAGATCTCTCTGACTGCATCAATAACAATGGAAAAGCATGATATGTCCAAAAAAGTTGAGAGCCTTCCTCCTAATAAGTCAGCGATAAGATTCTTGTATTCTCTTTTCCTGTTCTCTCTGAGTACTTTTTTCCTTCCTCATGACAGCCAAAAGTTGTCACTAATTGATTTTAATTAAACCTCGTAAGAGAATCCTAAGCTTCTAGGATAGCTACAAGCACTTAGGAAACAACTTTAATTAGTACTTAATTAATTTGTCTATCATGAGTAAAAATTATTGAAAAGGTTTTTGCTTGTAGATGCCATTCCAAATTGGTTATTATAAATTCGAAGAAAAATATATACTAGTACTCGTTTATATTAAACTGAGAAATTTAATTATAAACATCATAATAAGTGAAAACAGATATCACGTAATCATGACTAATGGTAAAAATTTATATGCAAAACACGTCTTACATTTACTTGCTTAGTGTAACCGCAGGTGATCATATGGCTGTGAATAGTTTAATCATCAGTTAGTTTGCTTATTTATTGTTCCACTTCGACTTATTGTAAATTTTCTTTTACTTGAGGGTTGTTCATTTTGGTGTAGGATTTCGACTATATATGGGCTGTACATTTTTTTACAAAATAAACAATAAATAACATCATTAGATTGTATACGGTTTCTATAGTATAATTAGGAATAACATATTTCCTTTGTATATAAGATTCTCCTAGCATAAGAGTATAAGTGTTTGATTTTAAAATATAGGGAGTATATTTATAACTAAATAATTATATTTGTGTAGAATTAATTTCCACAGACCACAGCATAGGAGGTGTAAGTAGTCAATTTTGAAATGTATGGAGTGAATCTGTAACCAATTCATTATATTTATGTAAAATTTCCACATAGTACCAGAGGTGTAAGTATTTAATCCTGAAATGTAAAAGGTATACCTATAACTTAGTCATATTATAAGAATATTTAATATTGTAAATTACCCTAAGCTTTTTTCAAATAATATCATTAAATCAATCAAGTCTTAGAATTCTAACGTTTAATCACTTTGCTACTTCACGTAGGATTGTCGAAGTTGTGCAAGATTCGTCTTAGACAAGTCCATTCTTGACTTGAAAAAAGAGAGCAAAGTGATAAAATAAAATTAAAAAGAGAACAAGATAGTAGCATGCGCCCATTTATTTGGAAATTTTGAGTTTGAAGTGTCAATGCTTTACTTATGGAGCCAGATTTGTCAATTCTGGCCAAACTTGAGAATTTAAAATATTTTATTTGGTGGTGGTTGAGTTTTTTTGAAATTTATCAATGTCGAATGGTCGTTCTTGTTGAACATGTAATCTTCTCATGCCAAAAAGAAAAATGTTAAATGTATAGAAAAAGTAGGATATTGAAGTAGATGTTCGGAAAGAATACTTAGCTTGGTTCGAACTCAAAATGTGGTTTGTATTCAGTATTAAACAAGTGAAGCTCGTACAAACTCAAGCTAGACTCTATTATATTTGTGAGGGTTCAAGCTTGATATATCAATGATTTAGGCATTTGCTTAATTTTATACTTTAAGTAAAAAAACTCCAGTTATATCCAGTTATTTATTAGGTAAAAGTAATTTAAGCTTCTGTTTTAGTTTCCAACATGTGTTTATAATGACAAAGTTGGAAGTCTCTAAATATTTAGAAAAACAATTAAGTAAGTTAAGATGCTACTTCCATGCTCTCTCAGAAAAATGTGTATGTAACATCAAATTAAGATGAAAATGTTGAACTTAGTGTGTATTCCTTTTTAGATACTACATTTTTTAATTAGACCACTTGAAAGGTCTAAAAAATAGAGCAATTCAATTAACAAAGCATTTCACATTCATGCATATTCTAGATAAAAATTGTCACATCCCATAAAACGTAATATAGATAATCTATTTCGAAACAAGTAATAACGACTAAATTATCCAAAATCACCCCTAATAATGCAATACACAACTAGACTTGACCTCAAATGATGGAATTATGATAAGCTATGACTCTATTCGAGTTTGATTCTCTTTATTTGAATGACTTTGGAGTGTGGAAATTAATAGGAACTATGGACTCCATGATAAAGTAATGATAGAAGACACATTGGCCCCATTACTTTAAAACTTGAAAAGCCTAAGAGGCTATTTTGAATTTGTAATGTAAACACATCACTATTTTTTCTCCATTATATATGCTTAGTGCTCCACTTCATTATATGAAATTTGACCCTAGGCCCTAGCCACCTGCTCCTACTACATTTTCACCCTCTTTTTGACATCATTATTGCGACCATTGTGCATCATAAAGTGAAAACTAAGTTTTATATATAATACTAGATGGTCTATGCAGCACGGGCCCAACACTTTAGGTTATAGTGTATTTACGTATATGTAGTTGTATATATACACGAAGCATGGTTTTGTGCTCCGTATCTAAAACTTTATTATATTTGTGTTTGCTACGAAAATTTATTAATACTTTTTAAAATAGAAGACTTGTTTAAAAGAAAACTATTTTCCTCTCTTTGAGATAAAACAATAGCAATATTTAAGCATCAATTGATACTTTCAATTTTAATTCGATTAATTTAAAGGTGTAAAATATTTATTATTTTTTTATCAAATTTTGATTTGGATAATTCTAATTCAAATTATTAAATTAATTGTACATGTTTGAAACGAAACAAAGTAGAAATTGATTTTCTATTTAAACGAAGAAATGCTATTTTTTAATTTTTGATAATTATTCTTGGTTTAGTATATTTTACTTGTCATGTTATCTTTTGCATGGTTTTTTAAGGAAACGTGAATTAGAATTATAATTTGACTAATTTATCTTATTCATTATTTGATCTCCATTTGATATTAACCTCTTTTTACATTTATTAGAGTAAGAATAAAAATGAAAAAGTAATTAAATTCTATCTTATTTTAAAATATAAATATTTTAAGTATATTATTTTAGTAATCGTAACAAATAAATGACATGGCGGAATAGCAAATACAATAATTAAATATCTAGATTAGATCTCAGACTAATATAAGAAAAGAAAGAAAATTGTATGCATTTGCCTACTAAACCTTATGAAGAAAAACAATAATATGGGGTCCATGTTTTTGCTGTGCAATAATTTCATTTACTCCCACTAATGGGTTAATACGTATGTAGCAATGAATCCACTATTATTGACTTGATGGGGATGCTTTGGGAATTACATGAATATTGTTTGATTTTTTAATATATGGGTGCACGTATTTTTTTGACATTGCTTTTTTTTTTAATATGGGATTCACTTTTTTTATGAGTTTGGAGAGGGTGGGGTCCAATTTTTATTTTTATTTTTAACTATATAGAAGCACTTTTTTTATAGAACCATTTTTTTTAAGAGTGGCTGACGACAAAGCATGGGTAAACCGATGCTTCTATATAGTAGAAAAATAGAAATTTAATAAAGTATTTCTATCTACTTTTTAAAAGAGTTGGTAATATAAAGTAAAAAATGTCATTTTTTTACCCTTAAATAAAAAAGTGGGTGGGACCACAAAGGATATTTTTGCCCTTAAATAAAAAAGTGGGACGAAAGGATGGACGGCGATCTTGGTTATAAACTGGCTCTTTTATATAGTACTAAAGTAATATATATATTGTTCAAAACACGATTAATATAACATTATAGTTTGTGTTTCATACCCAAAACTTTATTATATTAGTGTTCGAATACAAAGTTGGCAAAAATTTACTAATAGACTTATTCAAAAGGAAACCGTTGATACTTTGAATTTTAATTCGATTAATTTAAAAGTGTAAAATATTCTATTGTTAATGTATGTAGATTGGGCCTAAACAATACCTATTATTTTTTATCAAATTTTGATTTGGATAATTCTAATTCAAATTATTATATTAATTTTACATGTTTAAAATGAAACAAAGTAGAAATTTGATTTCTATTTAAATGAAGAACAACTATTTTTTAATTTTTGGTAAATATTTTTTGTTTAACTCATTTTACTTGTCATGTTTTCGTTTGCACGGTTTTTTAAGGAAACGTCAATTAGAATTATAATTTCACTAATTTACCTTATTAATTATTTGATCTCCATTTAATATTATTTTTTCTATTATGACATTAATCTCTTTTCACATTTATTAGAATAAGGAAAAAATCAAAAAGTAATTAATTATATCTTATTTTAATATAAGTAATTTAAGTATGTTGCTGTATAATAATTTCATTTGCTCCCACTAATGAATTGATACGCATGTGGCAATGAATCCATCATTATTGATTTAATAAGATACTTTGGAAATTACATAAATATTGTTTGATTTTTTAATATGAGATGTACTTTTTTTTTTACATCGTTTGTTTTTTAATATGGGATTCATTTTTTTAATATTGTTTGATTTTGTTAATATGGGGTCCATTTTTTTAATCCATCATTATTGATTTAATGAGATACTTTAGAAATTAATTGTTTGTTTTTTAATATGGGATTCATTTTTTTAATATTGCTTGATTTTGTTAATATGGAGTCCACTTTTTTAATCCATCAATACTTTAGAAATTACATAAATATTGTTTGGTTTTTTAATATGGGATGCACTTTTTTTTCTACATTGTTTTTTTTTTTTTTGAATATGGGATTCATTTTTTTTAATATTGCTTGATTTTGTTAATATGGGGTTCACATTTTTTTCCGTGAGTGTGGAGATGGCGGTTCCACTATTTTTTTTTTTAATATTGGTTGGTATTTAGTTGGGGCCCACACTTTTTTTTAATATTGGTTGATGTTTAGGTGGGGCCCACACTTTTTTTTTCAGTGTAAATGGACGACGAAGCATGGGTGGTCTATGCCCGTGCTGCGCACGGGCCCAACACTTTAGATTATAGTGTATATATGTATATGCTATTGTATTTGAATAGTGATAATATATATATATATATATATATACACGAAGCATGGGTTTTGTGCTCCGTATCTAAAAATTTATTATATTCGTGTTTGCTACGAAAAATTATTAATACTTTTTAAAAGAGAAGACTTGTTTAAAAGAAAACTATTTTTCTCTCTTTGAGATAAAACAATAGCAATATTTAAGCATCAATTAATACTTTCAATTTTAATTTGATTAATTTAAAGGTGTAAAATACTTATTATTTTTTGTCAAATTTTGATTTGGATAATTCTAATTCAAATTATTACATTAATTTTACATGTTTGAAACGAAACAAAGTAGAAATTGATTTTCTATTTAAACGAAGAAATGCTATTTTTTAATTTTTGTTAAATATTCTCGGTTTAGTTCATTTTACTTGTCATGTTGTCTTTTGCATGGTTTTTTAAGGACACGTGAATTAGAATTATAATTTGACTAATTTACCTTATTCATTATTTGATCTCCATTTGATATTAATCTCTTTTCACATTTAATTAGAGTAAGGATAAATATGAAAAAGTAATTAAATTCTATCTTATTTTAATATATAAGTATTTTAAGTATGTTGTTGTACAATAATTTCATTTGTTCCCACTAATGGATTGATACGCATGTGACAATGAATCCATCATTATTAATTTAATGAGATACTTTGGAAATTACATAAATATTGTTTGATTTTTTAATATGAGATGCACTTTTTTTTTTTTTAATATGGGATTCATTTTTTTAATGTTGCTTGATTTAGTTGGGGCCCACACTTTTTTTGTTGGTTGATGTTTAGGTGGGGCCCACATTTTTTTTTTGGTTGGTTGATGTTGACGAAGCAGACGACGAAGCATGGGGCAAACCCATGCTTCTAAATAGTAGAAATATAAACGGAAATAAATCAACTTTTGACTTTTTCTTCTTTTATATTCACGCAGGTAACATAAAAATGAAAATGATGACTATAGCGAACAGAAAAAAATAAAAAGATACTATAATTATACGTCAATTCTAAATAAGTTGGGGTCAGCTATATGAATCTTTACTTTTAAATTTAAACTTATTTTATATTATTACCATACTAAATAAAATAAAGTGAAAAGTAAGTTTTATATAAATAATAATAATAATAATTTTAAAAATAGGGTTAAATAAATACAAAAATGTTCTCTCTAACAGCTTAAGCTTTTAGATGAAATGATCACACTTTAACATGATACAAAAGCAAGTAGAGGTCATAGATTGAATCTCACCGCCAGTATATTTATAACTCGACTTGTGGCTATTTTTTACTACAAATCAAACTATTCTTTTGAGAAAAACTCAACCCCAATATATTAATAATTTTCTTGCAACATTTGATTTTGCCTATCCATCACACATTTTATTTTCTGCGTTAGTTATAGTAACTAAAACCAGATTTATTTATTTTTTTAAAATTAAAGAAATCGACTAACATTTTTTTTCACAACAGAGAAATTGATTGTAATGGGAAAAGATCTTAAGAAAAGCTTTTTGACTATAGTGAAGTGAGTGAATAATAGATCAATCATAACATAAGAGGAAAGATAGGAAATGCTAGAATTAGTAGTCATATAAAGTTGCCAACAAAAAGAAGACAAAACTAGACTCTTGTATGGACCCAACGTCTGCAGCATTATGGCAAAAAGTTTAAATTCAAAACTAACATATCAAAAATGAATTCATTAGTGGATCAGTGAAAATGTTGGATATTCAAAATTCAAATGAATGCTTTTTATTTGTCAATTTTTTTAGCGAAAGAGGGAAACACGTTACACAAAAGTGTTCAGCTAGTAAATGAGTTGTAATAATCTAGCTACAAGAAAATAGGAAGAAAAATCTACAAGATTAATCGAGTTATTTCGGCTATCTAGAAAATATTTATTTGGTCGAGGATCTCCGAACACATCCTAAAATGAACTTGCACTAACCTGCATAACAATATAAGAGCCCGTTTGGATTGGCTTATAAGTTGGCTTATAAACTGTTTTTAGCTTTTTTGAGTGTTTGACTGGCCAACTTAAAGTCATTTTATGCTTAAAATAAGCTCAAAAAAATAATTGGACCCATTTGACTTAATTTATCTAAAGCAGCTTATAAGCTGAAAACAGCTTATAAGCCAAAAAAAATAAGTTGGACTACCCCAACTTATTTTTTTCAGCTTATAAGCTGCAAACAACTTTAAGCTGTAAGCCAATCCAAACGGGCTCTAAGTATGAAGGCATAATAATGTTAGGGTGGATTGGGTCGATTTTGGCCAGGTTGAGATGAGTTGAGGTAATGACTCGCCCAAAAGTTACTTGGATTAAAATGAATTGGGCTAGAACGAGCTAAAAAGTGAGTCATAACTCAACTCGCCCAATTATTACTAAGTTTTAATTTATTTGTTATTTTATAAGTATCTAATAAAAAATTCTTTATCATCGCGATATATAACATATCAAATATATATCTTTTAAAAATATTTTGATAAGGTTACTCATGGGTCAAGTTAAGCTACGTATCAGCTGATACGTGAGATCGATTCCCACTGGACTTCTATTAAGTTTTCACAACAGAAAGTGCTTTAAAAAAGCTACGTATCGGCCCAATTTTTAAATGAGCTTAATTGGGCGCGTCAAGATTGACTGACCGAATAAATAGGCAGATCCATCACCCACCCAAATTTGAACGAGTCGTGTTTTCATGAGCTAATGTTATCACCTCTACTTATAACCCAATATATAATATTAATAATAATATCGACAAACCAATATCCTCTTATATTTTTAAACATCCTAAGCTCCTCCTATTTTTATACCATCAAAGATGATCAATTTTATAAAAGATAAAAGCAATAGATAACAATTCATTAAAATTTTATCTTTATGAGATCATCAATACAATAACGAGGCCATCTTTAGAGTTGATTTTTTTCTTTGGTCCCATGTGCTATTTTATGAAAACTATAAAATGAGTCGCCTCACATTTCTAAATTCGAAAAAGATAAAATCAGTAAATAGCTATTTATTAAATTTTATCTTTATAAGATCGTCAATACAATGAGGATGTCATCTTTAGAGTTGGTTTTTCTTGTCTTCCGTGTGCTATTTTATGAAAACTATAAAATGAGTCATCTCATATTTGTAATTTTCTTCTGCTAATTGTTTATTTATAAAGAAAAAAAATCAATGATTAGATAATCAAGGACCTAATAGACGCCTAATGTCTCGTAGGAAAAATACAAAAACATATCCAAATTAAAAGTGCAAAATCCAAATATAACGAAGTGTGCAGAGATTTTTGTCTACAGATAAGTGGACATATAGCGGCGCATGAGGCCTCGAGGCCCTCATTCGTATAAATTCCGCCGTTCACATTTTGAGCCGTTTTTAGCACATGTCCACTCGTATAAATGTGTGCACATACACTTTGAACTCTGTAATATTGAAACACTAACAAAACAAAATGAAAATGTGACCATTAAGGGTGATTTGGTTCACATCTAGTTGTTCAAGCATTGGGTCGTTCGCACAAATGCCCATATTTGGGGCGGTCTTTAATTTTGTCCTTCAACATATTTGGCACGACATAATTTGGATTTCGTTTAGCATAGTTTACGTTTAGCTTTGACATATATATCATAACGTCCACACAAATTATGTCGGACAAGGTAAATTTTCCAGCACTAAGCATAATTTGAAAAATACTACAGAACTCATGCCGCACAACTTAATTCCTATATAATTTATGCCGAACGAGGCAAAAGTTCAATATCCGAAGATAAAAATATTACAGAAATAATGTCTTGCGAAGTAGATCTGAATATTTTCACTAAATAAGTAGCTGGGCCAAAAATTTAAGACCACATATATAAGGGCCAAAAATTTAAGACTAATACATTTATAAAGGACAATCCGCTCAAAAAAAATGAGAGCACTATATCATAAATTAATTAGGGAAAAGGAACGCAGTGGCCTTTCGGCCCAAAATAATCCCACTTTTGGGCCTAATACCGCGAATTGGCCTTTCGACCCAAAGTAATCCCACGCGCTAGCCAGCCCAGCAGCCCAAACACATTTTTAGTCGCCACAAAAGATAAAAAGAGTTGCCACTAAGGCTTGCTACAGAAAAATCAGACTTTTTAGTGGCAACTAAAGATCAAAAAGTCACCACTAAAAGTCAAAATTCATATTGAGCCTTCAAAAAATATTTCAAAACATGTATAATACGTGTATACTTATACAGTGATTGAGCTTTCAAGAAATATCCCAAAACATGTATAATATGTGTATAATTTGTAAGTATAAGTTGATTATACATTTATTATACACATATTATACATGTTTTGGGATATAATCAAGAATGTTGTATAGAATATGTATCACTAATGTATATGTATGATACATTTTTTATATGTATGATACACTTTCTATACAACAATGATACAGTTTATATACATATGCTGGAATTATATGTACACTTTCTATACAAGAATGATACAGTTTATATACACTTTCTATACAAGGATGATACATTTTGTATACTGTATATGTATGATACATTATCTAGGTGTATGATAAACTTTCTATACAAGAATGATACTGTCACGACCCGACCCGTAGACCGTGACTAGTGCCCGAATTGGACACTCATATTGCCTGTTAACTGTAATCATTTATAACTAGCATGTCATGAACTTATTTGTATAAAAAGGCAGGGCGTTATTTTAAAGCTGTCACGATTCTGTATGTCATAAGCACCTGTCTCCTGAGGAGTTACCATTTTTTTTTTTTTAAACAACAATATATATATTTCTACGCAAGCCGACAAGGCTGCCATTACACGCAACATTCCAAACATACATACATATGCAAGCCGACAAGGCTGCCATCACGAATGGGTACGCCCTAAACATAAGCCATGTTCATACAACGCAACATCAACTATACATAGACCCACACAGATGTCCACAGACCTCTAAGAGTAATGACAGTATCATGTGACGGGACAGGGCCCCGCCGTACCCCGAATAAACACATACACATACAGCAAAAGGGAGTTATACCACAAGCTAGGCTCCGGAACAAAGGAGCACTCCAAAGTAGCTGAATAGATATCCTAAGCTGGCGGATCTCCAAAACGAACGTCTGTACCTGCGGGCATGAACGCAGCCCCTCGAAGAAAGGGGGTCAGTACGGAATATGTACTGAGCATGTAAAACATGAAATGTAGTAATAGACTCATAAGGAGACAAAGTATGTAGGACCCAATGCAACAATCAGAAATTCATAAAACTTGCCTTTGGACATATTTCATCTGTATCATTCTCATATCAATATCGTTATAGAGTTTTGTAATCAAAGCTGCATAATCATTCTGTATATAACATATATATAACGTGTCCCGGCCCTTTAATGAGGGACTCGGTAATTAAAATCATAGCATCATAAACATAAACATAGACGTGTCCCGACCCTTTAATAAGGGACTCAGTAATAGGGAATATGCCCTCCTGGCCACCATCTCCATATCATCATGTCATCATATCATCACATCATCACATCATCATATCATCATATATATATATATATATATATATATATATATATATATATATATATATATATATATATATATATATATAACGTGTTCCGACCCTCTAGTGAGGGACTCGGTGATTAATATAGTAAATATGCGCACGAGAACGTGTCCTGGCCCGGGACTCAGTGAAGGATATAGCGGTAAGCACGAGCAGAATAATAAGCAACCACATATATGCAATTCATCTTTTGAGACTCAATAGATAAGCAACTAACCAGCTCTAAAGTATTGGGATAATAATCATATTCAATTCTTTTCAACTCTCATTATAAGTTATAACAAGGAACGTTTCAGCTTTCATGTACATGTATCAATTTGACATGGTGTAGTTTTTGAAAGTCAAGTATGCTTCTGTTCATGCCATTCTTTTAAGAGTAAGAACTTCTATACATCATTCATTAGTCAATCATGTAGTAGACTCGTGACAATAGCATTAAGGAAATATAGAATCATAAGTCATGCATGGAACTAGAGAATAGAATTTACCCCAAGGTTCATATCATTTCATACTTACGTCTAGGACATGCCAAAAGAAAGAAAGAATAGGCTTTACATACCTTTAGCGTTTAGTCGTATTATAACTTGTACTTGCTGCCCAAAAACACTTATCCTATATCAAGATATCAAGAGCTACAATTAGTCTACAAAGGAATTTAATACGTATTTTGACGCTCACAATCCCTTTCTAACATTTAAACGACGTTTCGTTCGCATTCAAACCAACTAGTGCTACAAGCTATCATTGCTAATCATTCTTTCATATATCAATCCAAACTTGTTTAACATGACTTAGGGGACTTTGGACAGCTTGCACATCATTCAAATCAGTCCCAAACTCACGGCCAAACAGCACATACCACAATACCATTTTCACTTAGCAATTTTCCAGATTTAACTTACAACGACAACAACACGTTTAATAACATTACTTTCACGATTCTTGGAACTGTTTTAACATCATTTTTATTCTTACAACAGCCCACAAATCATTTCAATTTCAACTTGAATCATTGCACTTCACTTTCACTATATGTTCATAACAACATTCAACATTCAACATACACTAATTCACTTCTAACCTTAAAACAGTCCACGGTTTTGGACTGCTTGTATACTTCAACATGATTCGTTTCTTTAACACCTCAATTCACATATTCAATATGCATACAATACACCACAATGTCCATAACAACAACAATCAAAACTTGGCACAAAACAGTCCACAATCCCCTTACACGGCTTCAACACAACTACAATATCTCCATGATTTTCATCCATTTATCCATACTACAACACATTCAATCCATTTCCAATACATGTACAAGAAGATTAAGCATGATTCCATTTAACTCTACAACACACGGCTCATTTCAAATTGAAGAAAAACAGTCCTATACCAACATACAACATTATAAACAAACTTCTACAATCTTTGTTCATTTACATATGTTGACACACATTCAATCCACCAACAATACATGCAAAATGAGACCAACCATGACTTCACTAAGCTCACGGCTCACCCCCAACTTCAACCACAACAACAATCCAACAACAACATGCACGAATTGTACCTTCAAATTATCATACAACACAAGAAAAATGATCATTCTTACCTTGTAACTAACTTCTTCAACTTGGCTAGAATTTGATGACTTGAACTAATACTTGTCCTTGTTGCTCCAATGGCTACTCCACGTTGCTATACACCTTTCTAAGGGTTGAAACACTTGACGAAAATATATTTTTTTTAATCAACTTGGAGAACTCAAATCTGGCCGTGAGCTTATAGGAGCATGAATGGCATGTTTATGGTTTCTTCTTCGCTTGAAACATAATGGTGAAGGTGTAGAACACTTTAGGGGTTTAATGGCAAGAAGGAACATAGAAGGCTGGCCGTTTTTGGTGGTGGAGCTGCCATGGCCGTGGCTCTCTTTCTCTATTTGGTGAAGATGAGAGCTTCTCTCTCTTGTTCAACTTGTGGCATTGGGAAAATGAGTTGTGGCATGCAACTTTGGTCAACAAGGAGGCCATTTTGCTTCCCAAGAGGGTCTTACACGTCCCCCAACTCAAGCATGGGCTAAAAATCTGATTTGTTATGTGCTAGTGGACCCCACACGGCCACTAGTGCAAAATTTGTGAATATTTAAGTCTTAATACTCAGCCCAACTTGCATCGTCCATATCTCCTTACCCCGATATCATTTTGACGAGCGGTTTGTTGCGTTGCAAACTAGACTCGATGAAATTAATCTTAGGATTTTGAAACACCTTAAAACTCATTATATACTAGGAGATATGCCCCCTACAATATAGGCTAAAATCGGGTCCGAGATTTTACTGAAATTGTTCCGATTCATTTCGTTTAACTTCTAATCCTCTTCCAACCTCATATAACCTCTTATACACATATATATACACACTTATATACATCAATAAAAATCCATATACACGTCTCGAAGGGTCCGGAGAATCACAATAACCTTAAACATAACTAGAGAACTCACAAAGCTTTGACGAAACTCCAATCGCAAAAGTATATTCATATCTTTTGTCCATCCTCTATATCATTACTAATAATATCAAATATTTTAAAAGGTCACTCGCATTACCTCATATACATACTCATAGCGTGATTTCAAATCCTTTAGGTAACCGTGTCACCTTGGGATACTTAAGGAAACCATATATATAACGATATTCTTACTAACTCGATTAACTTTCCTTGAACCTTCTTAACTCATTCTTTCTTGTTTTAATACAAGTAGCACGGATTATTATGGAGTGTAACAGATACAGTTTATACATAAATTATACAACAACGATACATTTCTATACTTATGTATGGAATATATGTATATACATATATATAATATGTGAATCATTGGTGTATAATCAATGTATAATGTACATTACTATAATAGATGGATGATTAGTAAGTTTACGTTGATGATACATTTATTAAACACAAATTACACAACAATGATATAAACTTATGATACATTTTCTATACATATACGCTAGAGATACATATTCTATACAAAAATTATACATTTTTATACGTATGATACATTTTCGATACATTTTCTGTGCATATTTGATCTTTAGTGGTGACTAATTTGCCACAATAAGTCCTTTTTTTTTTGGCAACGAACTTTTAGTGACTAGGTCGCCACAAAAGGTCTTTTTGTTTTGGTAGTAAATTGGCTGGGCGGGCTAAAAATTGGGTTTGGGGAAACTTGAGCCATCGGGTGGGATTAGTTTCACCCGGTCGGTCATTTCTGTCCTTTTCCCAATTATTTAGGGATTTTTACACTCTATGCCAATTAGGGCAAAATAATTATCTATTTTAGCTCATGTTTAATTTTTTACCCGAGTTAGCCCTTCATCAATCAGCACTCTTCAATCTCCACTCCTTTCTGATGGTGGTGTCATTTGGCATTGGTGTCAATGTTACCCATGTTGATCGTTCATAATTCATAGCATTTCCTTCTTTATTTCCTCCCACTGTGTGGAAAGAGTTACGGATTGCTTCTTTTTTTTTTTTTTTCGTGCATTGTGATTCTGTGAGTAGTTGAAATTTTTGTATAATTTTGTATAATAATGTAAAAGTGTGTATAACGCTTCTTATATATTATTATACACTTTTACACGGTGTAGAAGTATGTATAAACTCCTCTTATATATATAAACACCTTTTGTATAAGTTTGTATAATACTGTATACTAGTGTAAAAGTGCGTATAAACACCTCTTATACATTATTATACACTTTATACAAGGTGGATACATTATCTATAGTAGGTGTAGAAAGTTGTATATTTCTGTATAATGGTGTATACCATAAAAAAGTGGCTATGGGGATGTAAATTAAAAATATGGCTACGTGGATGTAATTTCTGATGCTGGATTGTACATTATTGAAATTTCCCCAATTATTTATTCAATAATTAATACATAGTATTTATACGGTGAATTATAATATAAAATTATTAATATGCCATTAATAGTATCACAAACCAAACCTAGTGTTAAGACCCCGAAAATTTCTGAAGATCATAAATAATACGGAGTAGTAGTTTATACGCTCAATTGATGGTTAAAGTGAAGAGACTTCAAGGAGTCTAGAATTAACCCCAACAAATATTGTACTGTCCATTAAACAAGGGTAGATGTGTAAGTGGACTGACCCTCATTTATCCAAGTGGTGCACTCATCTTTCGGATCTCTTAAAGATAAAAGATGTTAGCCTGAATTAGAGAATCGGCTAAGATACCAATTGTTAGTTTGGTACATCACTTAGAAACTATAAGTGGTGAACAGTGTCTTTATAATTTTTCGACCTATTAAAATTTTGCCTACTGAAATGATCATAAGTTTAAGTATTGAAACCTAGTTCTTATTACCATTCTGATCAACTCTTGCAACAAGTAACATAATAAAAGTAAATAATACAAGACTTTTCAATGGAAAACCTCCTTGCTTAAAAAGAGTAAAAATCACAACCTACCTTAGGGATTTCTCTCAACAAAACTTCACAAAAAATGATGAGCAGTTTCGCTTACAAACTCTTTACGACATATGAGACTAAATCCTAGTCACTCAATAACCTACTATCAAAAAAGACTTTAGCTACAACCTCCAAGCTAATCACTTAGCCTAGAAGTAAAAAGATCTCTCAGAAAAATCTCATAGTGATGCTTCTTGAATAAACTAACAATGTTACAACTCAAAACACCTACTATAAGTTCTAGACACATTAAAGAATTGAAAGTAGCTTCACTTGTTTGATCTTGGTTCTTCAGTTCAATCTCTCTTTCAGAGGAATTGTTTCTTGCGTTTATGTTCTCTTAATGTATGTGCGTGAAACTGCAAGAAGAAAATCTCAACTAATATATAGGTATACGGTCAGCAAACATAGGTTTAGGCATAAACTATATCAAATATAAGATCTTCCATACCTAGAGAATAAAGGAAGAAGGAAGTATGTCACACACTTTCCATAAATTGATTTTAATTATGACTCTACTTGCTTACCAACTTGGACTCATTAATAACAACAAGGATCTACCGAGATTCTCTGTATGCTGATAC
Organism: Lycium barbarum; assembly: GCF_019175385.1. Classification (NCBI taxonomy): domain Eukaryota; kingdom Viridiplantae; phylum Streptophyta; class Magnoliopsida; order Solanales; family Solanaceae; genus Lycium; species Lycium barbarum. The sequence goes on along the minus strand of NC_083346.1, from coordinate 106,042,207 downwards.
GTCAGGTTCCAGAAATTACGAAATATATCCCCCAAAAGTAAATCCCACTCTTGCTAGGATTAAGTTTCAGGCACTATACAAGAACCAACTAGCAGGACCAGGTCCTTTAGCTTGCATCAACCAACCAAGTTGTCATGTTTGTTAATCATCAAAATCATAACTCACCATAATTCAACACGTGTCTTTATAGGTGGTGGAGGTTATTGCAGCATTTAACATGAATAATCTTTTCCCGAATTTAACATGGAGGATACTACTTTCAAATATTACATCCTGAATGGATTATTCATACTAGGGGATTGTCAAGATTCAGAATCAAAGATGCCTTCATTTCATATGTATCATCACAAATCTATGCTGTCACAGTTGGGCACAATACACTAATTCAATCCCATTGCAATCACAAAAGTAGTCTTCAAACGAATTGAAATCTCACTGTAGCACACTCCTCTTAATTTTAGTCGAGATGAGAGTAAGCGCCAATTGCATGAAGCACCTGCTGAATGGGCAGGGAGAAAAAGGAGCCTGGAGGAGAAACATATTGCATAAGTTCAGTTTGTGTTATGGACACCTGTCAATTTTAACATAACTTCAGTTTGATTCATCAATTTACTGTGGGAGAAAGGAAAAGAACTTTTCTGCTAAGTACAACCTAAAAAAACAACTTGCTTGATCACTTTACTCCATTTTGTTTCTTCTAAAGAGCATAAGAGAAAGAAAGGGAAATGAAAGTGGCACAAGTGCTTTTCATGATGTCTTTAAGAGATTGACAACCACAAACATGAAATCCAGGATAAATTTATCCCATTTTCTGTTAGAACACAAAATTAGTCTTTAAACAAGGTAAAGAAGAAAGAATTAACAGGAGCAACATACAATAGATGTTCGGAAAGATATTCTTGAGTTACTAAGTGATGTTTGATGGTATGTACACAAGTTTCACACATTCAACCAGGGAAACTTAAGCTTCAGGACATAGTAACTGCATCTGATTCATAACTGTGCGCCTTTAGGACCCGCCCTCTTATTGGCTGCTTTTTTAAGTTAGTCCTAGCTCTTCGAGGTGTATTCCGTGCTTGTTTCTCATACCTGAATACAGAACAAAAACATGCAGTAACAGGGCTACCAAACAACAAATGGACATATTTAACTAGTCATTTATGGACTATTATAACACCAAGAAAGGGACTTGTACTTACAGCCGAGCCTTCTTTTTTTCTTTGTGCATTGCTAATAGATTCTCTTTACTGTCAATCTGTGAATTACATGAAACCTCCTGCTCGTTGGCAGTGGGTGAATCCGCGTACTCATTACCACTGCTTTCACTGCTCAGCCTCGATGCAGAGAAGGACAACGATGAAAAGTTTGTTCTAATTGGCGGAGGACAATCCTTGATTGTGGGAATGTGCTCACTGTGGCCTTGGCCAAAGTGAGTTGACTGTGCTGTATGGACCGATGAAGCTTTTGATATGTCCTGTCATCAGTAAAAACAACTTCTAATAACATAATTAAAATTTCACCACATTTCAAGGGAAAATAGATGTTTAACAAGGTCTTCCGGTTGGTTTAGACTGCACCCCAAAATGTGACTTATAGCCTATTTGACCAAGCTTTCAAAATCTATCTATTTTGAAAAGTGCTTTTTATCATAAGTGTTTTTCGGAAAAGTACCTTTGAACAGTAGCAGCTTGTGTTTGGCTAACCAATTCGAAAAGCACTTTTGCCAATATTAGAGCAGTACTTTGTGCATAACCAATGTTCCAAAAGTGTTTTTCGGGAAAAGCTAGTATTTTTTTTAGCTTCTGAAAAACAGCTTCTGCTATTGCTCAACAACACTTATTTTTCTCTAAAAGCTTGACCAAACACCTCAACTTTCTAAAATAAGCACATTTGACTTCCTATAAGCTTTGTCAAACAGGCTATCAGAGTTTCTGCAATACTTAGTTTTGTGCTTATGTAAACTTTCGAAAAGGAAGCGGTACAAATTTCCTTCTCATCGAAGACAAATGATGTATATCCCCTCTTTAATGATGGAGAAGCTTAAGCAAGAATTTTCTTCTAGGCTTAATTAGCACATTGGAGAAAAATGTTAGAAAGCCGCTAGAACAAGTGTTTTACGAGTCTCCCTTATAAAAAGCATTAGATTGTCCGGTAGAGGCACAAACTTGTTGTCTAAAGCTAGAATTATCTATCATTCGGGATAGAACAATATTTGATGATGAAAGAATGACAATATTTGAGTTCCATGTGAATGATTTACAAGAAAACCAGATGTTGCCTCAAATGAGAACAAATAATACTCGAGACACTGTAAGCATAACATTCTAAGACAAAATTATGCAGACCTTAACCCTCTTGACATAGCTGTAATCTGATCTATCAATCGGTAAATTGTTATCCATATATGAGCATGTCATATCCTCCTCAAGCAGTGTGTTGTTCAGATCCTGCTCCTCACCGAAGAGTTCTTCAAAGTTTTGGAAGGTCAAATCAACATCAGGCATATTGGAATTGTCGAAACATTCTAGTTCAGCATAAGCTCCTAGGTCTTGCAAATTTTGAGGCCAAAGCTGCAGAATTCATATAATGATCAAGATAATACTTTATAGATAAACTCATTAACCACATATATTTGCATCTTAGTTCTAATCCTTCACCAATTTGCATGTCGAATAATCATAATGGAGAATAGAAGTAAAGATTATCTCTACCACTAAACTCCTATAACAGCGCATGTCTAACAATCATAAGGGAAAGAGGAGAAGAAATAGACAAATAGCAGTTTAGCCTTTCAAAGAGTTTCATTCTAAAGTACTCAACTTCAATGCGAAGATTGATCACAGTCCATGGTGCTACCAAAGTGAATTTATATATCAAACTACTAGACTTCAGCCTATATTCTTTAATGTTACTTGTAACTAGTGCAATTTCAGTAATTTGATATAAAGAAAATATATCAAGGCCAAAGTATGTCATAATTTTATGTCACTTGGAATTACTAGAGACTTAAAACTTCATATTTAGGAAAAGGAGTCAAGTCAACAGAACAAAGATAAATGGAAATCGGTCAAGTAAACTAGGAAAGAAGCTTTACTTATGTTATGGAACAGTATACACATTTTTCTGTGCTACATTTTCCAATAACCTGACATGCTCTTGTATTTGCTGCTGCTGAGCATAATAGAACTTTTTGTTGAGGAACCAAATTATCTTAGTATAGGTCCAATCCTAGGGAAGCATCTAATTTAAACATATTATCCTAGCTCAAGAAGCTTTTAGAAATTCTTGTTACCTTCCCGATTTGGGGTGGGGCATGATTTGCTATCAGCCATGAGTGTTTCATGGAACATGCAAATAAAATTTTAAATGTGTGAAGTGAGATAAGGGAGAGAATGACAGAGAGTAGAAGCAGACCTGACTACTCTGAACTGGACTTTTACATTCCCAGAACGAATCTCCATCAGGCAACGATAATGGAAAAGATCCAGCAACTGAACTCTCATGAGTACTGCCCCAATCCTGAAGTTCAGGGCCAAGATCAAGTGACTTCTGCAAGCGCTCAAATTTGTTATGCATATCCCACGATGCACCATTTTTCAGTGAAGAAAGATTATTTTTACTTTCTCCACTTGTTAAATTGTTACTGCCCTCAGTCAGCTGAAGTCTTTCCAAGTCAAGAATCTGCTGTAGAATGAGAGAAGTGTTCTCCCGCCGTTTAAGCAAGCAAAACGCCTAAAGCAATAAAGCAAGTGACCGTAGAGGTAAGTAGGCCATAGATGACTTTGATAGAACATAAAAAAGAACCTGATATACTTTATACCATGATTTCAACAAAATTATCTATGAAGAAAGTAGAAGGACTTTATTATTTAAGTTGACCTTATTAACCATTGGCTATTCAGCGACGGATTAGCAACAGATGATCAGAAAATTCTATTAGTGACGAAATTCCAGCCATTTTTGGTAGTGTAATATTCATGACTGAGCCAAAATCTGAACAAATCTCTATATTAAGTATGCCTATTCACAACTATCTCGGGATGCAATTCTCCAGAAATCATCAACTTTCTATTGGATATTCTAGTCAAAAGATTAAAAAAAATGATATAAATTTTTTAACATGTCAACTCAGGATTTCAGGAAAAAGCTGCATAACCATAGGCATTTGGTGACTACTCCCTGTGTCCCAATTTATATGAAGGTGTTGGACTGGGCATGGAGTTTAAGAATGAAGGAAAACTTTTGACACTTGTGATCCAAAATAAGCCATAGATTTCTATGTGGCTATAAATCATTTCATGACGGGTAAAATGAGAAGTCTAAAGTTAAATTGTTACTAATTATAGAGGTGTCATTCTCTTTAAACTGACTAAAAAGGAAAGAGCGTCACATAAATTGGGACGGAGGGAGTACTATCTACCTTAGTGTAGTTACTAGTTGATCCCACTTCTGATTCTGCAGAGCCTCCAGCTGACGAGTGAGACCGTTTAACAAATTTTGGAGTGACCTTAGCTCCATTTACTTTTCCATTCGCTGTTGAGATGAACTGATCTGGTGGAGTATTTTCCAAATCTTTCAAGCCAAAACCCCATAATGCTGCCAAATCTTTTGCAGAAGGAGACCCCATATAACAAGTGATCACTTTTCTCTGGTGTTGAGAAGAGAGATCATCATGATGCCGGCGGTCACAGTCACGACACATGAACATTTGATGATCCGAACATCGAATATAAGCTAAGTTGAATCCACAGGGCTCACAGACAAGGGTACGAGGATGCCGGTTAGAGAGGGCATTGGCTGAATGAACCTTAGCATCACAGGAAAGGCAAAGGTGTGCTGCATCAGCCTCACAATACACCACTGGCTTCAATAACATGCAAAATTCACATGTTTTCTCCATTTCCATCTTTACAAATCTGCACGACCCTCGAAATAGTATTTCTGCACATCTAGATCTTTATCAGGAAAATTTCTTCTAAAACCTCCAAAAGTAAAAGGGATAAATTTCAGTTCATAATAAGATAACTTTTGTGCTAGATCTTTATCAGGAAATTTCTTAGAATCACTGCAGAATTCAGGGGCAGATCCAGAGAGTAACCTGCGGTTTTACGGGAAACCAGTAGCTAGAGCCCGCATATGTATTAAAATATTACTAATTATCTATAAATATTTGATTGTGAACCGAATTATTGGTCATTGTAGGAACCATAAACTTCAAATCCTGGATGCGCCTCTGGCAAAACTCAAATAACAATTGTACAAAGAAATCAGTGCAAGAACATAAGCTAAATGTTGGATTAGTTTTCTGTTCCTATCAAATAAACATTCCCAATGATGAATGGAAATCCCTAATATGTCCAAGTATACCAAGCCCCTAGAGAGACATGTACCTAATTCCCTTGGCCAGAATCCGGTAGTGGAACACCACATTATGCATAATTAAACAATTCACACTTTCACAAAGCACCAATCAGCAACCCCTTTATAGATAATCAAATTATTCACTCTCCAGTAGGCTATTATCCTAATAAACATTACAAAAGATTTCAAGGCCTCCTCAATGAAACTAACAAGAAGCACTAGTAAAGCAAGAACAAAATTCCAGTATATGTTAGCCAAACCAGTACACTTAATAGTAACATCAATTGTTTCTTGAATGCAATTTCCTAGCCCAATTATTGCCTAGACACTAAATTTCTACTAATCATGGTACTTAGAAAACAAATTTAAGTAAAGTAAATATAACCTGTGATTGTTTGCAAGAAGTCAACTTTCTTGATTCAGCAATAAAAATAAATTAGAAAATTGTTTTAGAAAGAGAGAAAAAAGGGACTTAAGGGTAAAGGGGTATATGGAGGAGAGTCACAAGAATATGTATCTTATCATCCATGATCATATTTGAACTTCTCTTGATGTACACTTTTCATTATGTTATTCTCGTTATCTTACTTTTCTCTCACTAAGCCAAGAAAGACAAACGTGGCATTTAACTTTTTGGTATGACGTGGCATTTTTGTGGATGTGTTTATCTGAGGTGGAACAACACGTCAGTTAACAAGTGGGGCCCAAAAGTGTTATCTAGTAGAGTTTGCATGTGAAGTGGAGTGATCCAATAGCTGGTAGATAAAGCGAATAGAAAGCTGCCACGTTAGGAGTAACAGATCAGATATGACTGCTTACAGTGGAGAAATGTGACCGTACGAATCAGAATTAGATACGAATTTAGAATTTAAATTTTACGAGTTTAAGTTTTAAATTCTTATCGTTGAACTCATCCCAATTTTTAAGTAACGGGTCAGACTGATTAATTTCTTTAGTTTTAATATATTTTTATATAAATTTTTGTTCTACGTCAAAAATATTGGATCTAAATGAACCTACTACCACAATACTCCATTCGCCTTATCCAGAATCATCCAGCTTGGAAGGAAGTGACAAAAGAAAGTTCTTGAAAGAGAAGGTTTTTTATTTACTAATAAATCGATATTTAGAGAATCATAATCATTTCATTCAGGATCTTTTAATCAAACTAAACATCAGGTATAAAAAAATATCATATGCAAAAAATATCATATGCTCTTTTTAAAATTCCCTAGAATAATCTTTATGAATTTTGTAATTTTAATTAATCGAAATCGTGGTAAGACTTATAACGAACAATTTTATGAAATCTAATTTTCTTCTGAAAGCTCGTATCGTTGGTCGAACGCACAGGGCGGAGCCACAGTAGAGACAAGGGTTCAACAGAACGCAATAACATTGTTTCAAACTCTGTATTTGTGTTAAGATATTCATTTAATATATACAAATAATTTATTCAGGACCTAGTAAATCAAAATATTCTAATTCATAACCCATAAACTAAAAATTCTAGCTCCGCCTCTGAAAACTCATACAAGTTTATTTTATTAGCCCCGTGACTACTGTTGTTTTTAGATGTTGTAGATCAATTATAGTTATGAACGCACTCACTTTTTCACTAAAACCGTTGAACGACACGATTCATTCAAACAATATGATATTGTACAATGCAGGTATAAAGGTTAGTTTTTAATGTGGTTTATCACTGTCGTCTATTAAAAAAAATATTAATGTATTTGGTCCAAAAAATAAACAAAAGAAGAAACTCAGTTGACGGGGACATGTTGTAATTTAATAAATAAAAAATGCTCAATTCATTATGAACATTTCCTTTTCATGTTAACTATTTGTCAAAGAACAAGTACGTAGTCAAGACTCAAGAGAAAGTGATAGACGGAAAGGCCCAAAAGGCCCATATCTGCAACCAATAGTTTTGGCCCACCGACAATTACCAGATAATCTGGCTGAAAGGGGTTATTTGCACTTTTGTCCCTCTTTTGTGCTGGTCCTTAATTTTTGTCGTTGTCTGATCTTTAATTTTTGTCCTTCAATATCGAACTTATGCCTAGAGAGACATAAGTTAAGCATCATAATATCCATAAATTATGCCAGCCTTAAACAACTTATGTCCCTTTAGGCATAAGTTCGACTTTGAAGGATAAAAATTAAAAACCATCCCATTTGAAGGGAAAAAATTAATGACCAGTCCATTTGAAGGGCAAACGGTTACTTCTGTTAAAGGGATGATATGCGCAACTAGGATCTTTGGATGTCATCATTTAAATTTTGGCCTCGTTAAGGAGTCGATTAGCAGATTTGTTGTCAGTTCTTTAATGGCTAAATCGCAACCTCCGTCGTCGACTTCTCTTCAAAATGGGTCATCTGCACTTTGACCCCTATTTTGTGTTGGTCTTTAACTTTTTCCTCTCATAACAAACAATTTTTTCGTGGGGTATTAATTTATATTTTCGCATCATAATATCTCACAAGTTATGTCCTGCGTGACTTTTGCCCTAAAGAACTTAGGCATAAGTTCGATTTCTAAAGGGAAAAACTTAAAGATCAATCCATTTGAAGGACAAAAATTAAAGGTCAGCCTAGTTGAAGGGAAATTAGTCCAATTTCATCAAACGGAACTCTTCGTTTTCAATATTTATTTGAAATAATGAATGTGTTAATTAATATTTTGAAGAGAGAGATTTTAAAGCTTCTGGAGGGAACCCAATTGGTTGCTACATTAATGGAAGAACCATACACGACATTGTCGGTAAGACTGAATTGCAATTTTCTCAATATTGTTCTTCTTAACTTAGTGACTTTAATGCTTTTACATTTTTTTTTGGGCTGTTATTTGTATTAATTATTAAATTTATTCTTGTTAATTAATCAGGAGAAAATGTTTGTGATGAAGGCAATATTGAGTTTTCTAATATGTTGTCAGTTATAGCTGCATAGGGTTATATAATATCAATTTTTTGAGTTTCAATTGTTAAGCTAAATCTTTAATTTAAAAAAGGAAAAATTACGCGATGTGGCAACATTTAGACTGTATTTACAAAACATGGCTATAGTTTCAAAAAATTACAAAATGTAGCTACCGTATTTTCGAAACGTAGCTATCAGTGTTGATACAATATGCGCTGATACATCTTTTTCACGTGATTTCAGCTGATATAGTATGCGCTGATACAACGGATACCCATCTGAAACAGTTCTTTTGCTGATGCAACTGATACCCGCCTGATACAGCAATTGTAGCTACGCTTCGGTTCCCGCAAACTGTAGCTATATTTTGCACTTACTCTCTAAAGACAGCTATTTATGATATTTTCTAAAAATATATATAACTATATACTAACAACTGTTGGGTATTCCCAACTTAAAAATACATTAGGCTTCCTCTCTTTTATCTATTCGACATTATCCATTCTTGAACATCCAAACCAGTCCACCTAAGAGTAGCCACCTGTGCCAATCAAAGACCAATTATTTACTATTATCAAATGAAATTAATTCAACTCCTTCAAGTAATATTATTCTAATGAGGGAATACATACCCGAAAAGTTATTCTAACGATTATTAATTTGCAAATAATTCTATTTTTCATTAGTAAGGAATCCTAGATAGTTGGCAAAGTCTGTTTGTTCTATTTGTCTACATAATGTTGAGTGGTTGCACTAAGTTATGGTCGAATGTCATATATACAAGGCCAAATCTATCGATAGACACTTGTGGTCGTCCACTTCTTTCACTTGAGCACCTAAAGTGTCCCTTGTTCCATTTAGACACTTCAGGTTGACACTTCCTGTTCCACTGACACTTTTTGTACTATCAGTCTAATATATAGAGTGAGTGTAATACACTGGCCGATGACGTGTCAAAACAGCAAATTAAATGAAGACACGTGGCATATATACTAAAAATAATTATTAAAGAATAAAATATGAGTAGAAAATTTATTTTAAAACTATTTTTTTAAATCAAAACTTTAAAACTAATTAGTAAATTAAAAAAAGGAGCCAAAAAAAAAAAACTATTTTCACCCCCTCCCATCTAACCCCTCCGTCCTCCCCCTACCATTCCCCCAACCTCACCTTCTTCCTCCATGTTTTTTTTTCCTTACAGATTCATTTCATTTTCAACGATGATTAATTTATCAAGCAAGTAATTCCAAAGAAAATACAGCAAACCCAGATGAATGGCTATTGCGGGGAAAATTTCTGATCGAAATATTTGAAATTTCACCTTCAAGCTTCATATGAGCTTCAATGGAGTTCTATGAGTTTTCAAGTTCAACTTTAGCAATATTTCCGTTGGTTTTAGCATCGAGTTTGTTCAAACACAACTCCACTTTAGTTTCAGATTCGACAAGCAATAGAACTCCAAAACTAATACTCAAGTCGAAGCTCCGTCGGCCAACAATGGCGGATTTAATTTTTTGCCCGACAAATGCTTCAAACCCGATGTAGCTTTCATATTTTCAGCTGTGATTGAACAATTTCGAGCTTACAAACATCAGAATCAGCTGACATCAACAAACAGACCCAAAATCTGAGAATCGAAGCCAAACCAAAATTTCAAATTCAAGCTTAGACTCCAACAATGTCTTTCAAATTTTCGCTCAAATTAAGGAACAATCACGGTTTTTAGCTCTAAATAATTGTTACTCGAAGATTTAAACCCAGATCCAAGAAACTTCATCTCATCAACTTCCAATCAGATTTTTCAATGCTGATAATAATTTATCTTCAAGTTCAGATTTTCAATCACCCAGTCGAGTTTCAAAGAAACACCAATGATTTAAAATTGCAGAACCAAAACTCGTGCAGTGGACTAGACAAGACCAACAGTGATATATTTTTCTGTAATTTTCTAATGATTTTTTTGTTTTGTTTTTTGATGTAAAAGAAAGAGAAAAGGAAGAAGAAAAGAAAGAGAAAAGGAAGAAGGAAATTTAAAAAAATGCGTTTTTTAGGTCCTCACGCGCCTATTTGCTGTGCAATTCACCCAAATTTCCAGGTCAACAAAAAGTGTTTAAATGACACAGTCTAGCCCCACCTGAAGTGTCTAAATGGAACAAGGGGCACTTTAGGTGCTCAAGTGAAAGAAGTGGACGACCACATATGTCTGTCGATGGGTTTGGCCTATATACAACAAGACAAAGTGAGTCAAATAAATTTTGGAAATGAAATTTTTGAGTCAAATAAATTTTGGAAATGAAATTTACTTTTAGGTACAAATGTTACTTAGAGATCACACGCGTAATTAGATTAGATAATAACATATATAATAAAAGAGTTAAACTAAATATGAAATGTTAATGCAACTTGGCTTTTTTACCAGTCCCGATGGCGTCAATTATGCTTTCATGTTTAATTTAACTTTCAAATACTTTTTATTTCAACTTCAAATACTATATTCTTTTTCAAATCTTAATTAACTCGTGTCCAAACATCTGCTATACTCGCGAGAAAGAAAAATTAAGCAATTTATGCTTTAATAACTACCATTTCACTAGATTTAGTATCAAGTAGAATGGATTTGCACCATATTTTTGTAATTTTGTGGTGGTGTATTTGAATTGTTCAATACACCTGGTTAAGTGACAGAAGTTTACGTGCATTTATGGGTGACAAAATTAGCTCATAAAAATATGATCTATTCAACTTATTTTAGTTCAAGTAACTCACTTAGCTCATTTTGACTCACTTAGGTCAAGTCAACTTGTCCATTTGACAAATGATCCATTCTTTTTTTATTTTTTTATTTTTCACCTGGTGTCCGATGCTCGCAATGGAGCCCGGCTAAATAAGGATTCGCAGCATGTAGAGCCCATTCGGGGGGAAGCACTCTCTACCAAGGACTTTTGCATACCCAAAATTCGAACCCGAGATCTCTTATTAAGGAAAGAGCAGCCTCATCCTCTGCACCACCTCCTTTGATGGTAAAAGTAAACAACATTACCCAGAACCTTGGCAGTAAGGTTTAATTCCTGAAAGATGAGTAGGTGCTAGTATATTCAACCCGTTCATTTGACAAATGATTCGTTCTTTAATTTTTTTTTTTTTAGAGATCCATTCATTTATTAACTTAGTTCATTTTAATAAATGAACTAAGTTAAAATGAACTTCTCCCTATTTCTGAGCTAATCTGAGGGGAACCCTATTTCTCCCTTCCCTGCAAACCCACGCCTTTACTATTCCTTTGCTAGTGATTCTGGGTGATCCGATTCACGACTGGCTGGAATGGCCAAAGGCCGGCAAAAGAAGAACCAGAATAAGGTGCAGCTATCTGAAGTGAAGACCAAAGCAGTACATCGTCGACCATTAGAGATGGTACAAGAGGTAATCAAACCAGCAAAGGTCACACAACAAAGCGGAGATAGGGTTCGAGAAGAGGAGACCACCAAAATAGGGGAAACGACCTATTCAACACCGATCTCGGCGATTAGGGCAAATGACAAACAAATTGGGGAAAACTCACAGGCAAATAACAACAACTGCTCACAAACAAATGAGGTATGTGCTATTGTCGACACAACTCCAAATAAAGTAGAATCAAAGAGGAAATTGGCGATGGAACAGAGGGAGGCACCGAAGCAAAATTGGTCAAATCTGTTCGCTACGAATAAACTTGCAGCTCGGGTATGAGTTTGACATACATCACACTTTTGATTGAGAAGGGGGAAAAGGTCATTCAGCTACATCAATTTGAAATCAATTGAGGAACAAAGCAATGGATGCAAGCGGTGGTACTATATGTGGTGGGTGATTCTCCATCCATCGGTGCAATTGAGCGATTCATTAGTACTCAGTGGAACTTTGCATCAAAGCCAAGGGTGCACTATCACACAGATGATTACTTTGTAGTCAAGTTCAACAGCTTGGAGGACAAGAATGAGGTATTGTACTCCGGACCTCACACTATGAATAATAGGCCTGTGATAATCAAACCATGGGCAGCCGATTTTAATTTCTGTGATGAAGTGTTGAGAACCATTCCAATTTGGTTTAAATTCCCGAACCTGCCCTTGAATTGTTGGAGTATGGACTCGTTGAGCAGGATAAGTAGTGGATTGGGAAATCCTATCTATGCAAATGCTTGTACAACTACCATGGATAGAATATCCTTTGCTCGAGTCCTGATTGAGGTGGACATAACTCAGCCATTACCAAAGAAGATTAATGTCAAGTGGAGGCACTAGTAGAAGGAGGGATGAGGGAAGTACCACCTCTTCACCCAATCTCTAATGAAAGTAATTACTTGGAATGTAAGGGGGCTAAACAAGGTGTATAAACAGAAGAAGTTCAAGGAGTTTGTTAGAGGAAATAAAATTAATCTCATTGCAGTATTGGAACTTAAGGTGCAAGAGAGGAATGCCGAGAAAGTAATAAGAAAAATAACACCGGGATGGGAATGGCTAGCAAATTATAACCAAAGTCCTAGAAATAGGATCTGGATGCTATGGAATCCAAGGGAGGTGGAGTTTATTCCCACTAATATGACAAGTCAGTACATTCATGGCATGGTAAAGAGTAATACAACAGATCTTAGGTTCACATTCACAGCTGTATATGGTTTGCATACGATTGATGATAGGAAAACACTATGGACAGATCTTCTAAATGAAGGCACTACGCAACAAGGTGAGTGGCCGGTTATCGGTGATTTCAACACAATATTGCATTCAGATGTGTTACATCCCGTATTTTTGAACGTCGAATTATTTGTAAGCTGAGGTGGGGCCCACACGTCAAGATTTTTTTTTTTTGGGACATGTGACAAATTATATGAATCACATATGTGAAGTTAAACACAACTCAAGAAGGACCCTTGGGCCAAATCAAAGTGGAAGTCCTCCAAACGAATATTTTTAAGAAAACGTTTTCGGGTGACCTGACTTTGGGGGGCAAAAACGGTATTATATGTTTGGAATTTGGAAAAATACCAAGAATTAGAAGTTGTAGATAATTGAATTATCTTTCCAACCATAGGTCGTGGGTTCCCAGGTGACGTCGGTACAAGGAGATATGGACGTTTTAAGGTCGAAAGGTCAGTGGGCTAGGCCCAACTCGGGACCAACCGAGTTGGCCCAAAAAAATGAAAAGAAAAATTTAGGCCCAAGGTGAGAGGGTGGCCGGCCATACCTGGTCCAAGCCCACCAAATTAATTAATTTCCATGTGGCAAATTAATTATAAAGGGATCATTATCCCTTAGATGATTCAAGAAACTTAGAAGGAGAAAGAACAAACAAAACAAGAGCAAAAAAAAGGGCCATTTCGGGTTTGGCCATAGAAAATTCACCCCTCCAAATCTTCCTCCAAAAATTATTTTCTTGTGGTATTCCTACTAATTTAAGGGTCCTTTACAACTTGGTGTAATTGTTTTGGAAGAAGGAGCACTTATTTCTTCAAGTTGACAACTTGTTCAAGTGAAGGAGTTGTAGAAAAAGGTAAGAATCAATTTCTTTTTCTTATGTTATGAAGGTTTGTTTATGTTGTGGTATGTGGAAATGAGTAGAAATTATGGAAATAAGGAAGTTTGCAAAGTGGGTATGTATATATATATGTAGCCATGAGTGTATATATGTTGTATACATATATGAGTTGAATTTTATGTTGTATTAGTTGTGGTTATGGTGAAAATTATATTGGGAATGAAAGTTGAATGAATTTTGGTTGAAGTTGGAATGTAGAAGATTATGTCACTTTAGAATGATTTTGTGATATTATGGAAATGAAGTTGTTAAGATGTGAATTATGATTATGGTTGATGAAATTGGAAGATGGAAATATGTTATGAATATGTAGGTTGAAGATTTGAAGTTTTGGGTGAATTATGTTTTGGTGGAAAGTTTGTATATTTTGTATATCTTGTGAATATTTCGTAGAAATGATATGAAATATTTCCAAATTATATTGTGATGATCTAGATTAATGATGAATGTGAAACCATTGAGATTAGTTTGGAAATTGAAGTTGAAATGAAGGTTATGACATTATGTTGGAAAGATAGCTAGTTAAGTTATATTGTGTTTATAGTGATTGTTGTTGTTGTTGATTGTTTTGGCCGAGTTAAATTCTCGGGGATGCTATATGTATAGGGGAGATGCTGCCCAAATTTCTGTAGGCAATTATGAATAAAGATTGAATACTTAAAGATTGGAAATTGAGAATTGGTAAATGTGACCAATTGCAGATTTTGGGCGAAACGGGAATTGAATTTGGAAAGGCGTAAAGAGCATATAAGGTATGTAAAGCTATCCCGATTCTTCTCTTGGCATGTCCTAGATGTACTAGGCTTGGATTTACGCCTCGGGGAATATTCTGTCCATCGGAATCCGCGTTTGAAATCGTCGCTTTTTCATTCAATAGAATTGAATTCCTTAAGTATGCTTTGATGAAAAATTATGAAATTTTTTCCCAAATTGCTTACGAAGTTATGGAATGTCCTAGAACCTTTGTAGGTGACCCCATAAGCTTAAAAATACGTAATTTGAGCCCACCGCTTCATTGGTCCCGAGGTGGGCCCACTATTTCCAATTTTACCCTTTATGTGTCTATGACTTGTCTTCGAGCGTTTTCGTTAGAGATACTCTAACTACTCCTTTATCTACTAAATAAAAACTATTTTAAATATTTCATTAAGTCTTATAAATTGTTTTGAATCTTGAAAACGATCTCGGATAGATTATGCCTCCGTAACCCGTTATGACATCTAAATTTACTTACTATGTTTCCGTCCGATTTCATTGATTTGATTTGACATTCGATATGCCTCATTGAGTCTCTGGAAATATATATATGGTATTTTTAGTGCATTTAGTTTCTCACTACTCCGTTCGTGGATGCCTCAATGTTTCCCCCACTGAGCCCGGGCCAGGATATGTTGTCAAGCGTGATCCTTTGCATTGTTCGCCGTGCCTCGATGTGAGGGGGCAGGTATACGCGTACATGGGTTTGTGGAGTATGCTGTGCCATGTACGCTTGTTCTGATATGATTTGCTATGGCCATCTGATATGACATATTATGTTACAGGGTTATGCCCCTGTTCTGATTCTTCTGTGTTGTGGCACCAGCGTCGGGAGGGTGGCCACGTTCTGTCTGCCGAGTCCCTTGGCAGGGGCCGGATTTCATGTGACATATGTTTCTGTACACACTCTGCATGTTTTGAAAATATGTATCTGATACTTTGGGTTTTCTATTTACTTTTTGTACGTTCTGTACCAGTTATGATTTTGTTTCTGTAATTCAGGCTTTGCATATTCAGTACATATTTCGTACTGACCCCCTTTCTTCGGGGGCTGCGTTTTCATGCCGCGCAGGTACCGACGACAGGTTTGCTGATCCGTCCGCTTAGGATCTTATTCTGCTATTTTGGAGCGCTCCTTTATCCGGAGCCTATATTTTGGTACAATCTTCTGCTATTGTATATATGTACGCTATTCAGGGGTACGACGGGGCCCTGTCCCATCTTATGATTCTGTTATGTTCTGTAGAGGTCTGTAGACAGACTTGTGTGGGTTCTGTATATGTTTTGGGTTGTTATGATCGGTGATGGCCTTATCGGCCTCTACGTGCAAAATCTGTTCATCTGTGATATTTAGTAGCGCCAACTAACCTTTATATTAATATATTTTGATAATATGTTGGTTTGGGTTATTGGGTACGTTTGGGTGTCCAGCACGGACACTAGTCGCGGCCTACGGGGTTGGGTCGTGACAAAAGTGGTATCAGAGCGGTTCGTCCTCGGAACGTCTACAGACCGTGTCTAGTAGAGTCTTGTTTATCGGTGTGTTGTGCACCACACCTATAAACAGGAAGCTACAGGACATTTAGGGTGTTTCTTTTTTTGAAATCTTAGATCGTGCAATAGAGCTGTGCTATTAGGATGATTCTGTCCTGATCCGTTGTTGTTTTTCTTTCAGTGATGCCTCCGAAAAAGGCGACGGCTGCCCAGAAGAAAAAGGGCGTGGTAGGAGAGACCAGCCGGGCTCAGAAGGGTACTCGGACCCTTGCTCAGATGATGCGTGATATTGCGTCCCGGCCAGCAGACTCTGCTACGTCTTCATCATCAGAGGAGTCTGGGGCAGCTCCACCAGTAGCTCCAGAGGTTCCAGTACCTGAGCCTCCAGCTCCACAGCCAGGGGCTGAGGATCGGGCTATGAGAGATGCGGTCCAGTTGTTGACCAGACTGGTAGCAGGGCAGGTTCATAGGCACGGACTTGGGGATGGTCGTGCAGACAGACGTGACAGTTCGAGAGCTCGTGAGTTCCTGACCTGTAATCCTCCAGAGTTCTTCGGGACAAAGCCCGAGGAGGATCCTGAGGAGTTTATCAGGAAGATGCGGCGCACGTTACATTTGATTAAGGCATCTGCGACAGAGTCAGTGGAGTTGGCTTCGTACCGGTTGTATGATGTAGCAGCAAATTGGTACGAGTCTTGGGAGTTAGCCAGAGGTGTTGGTGCTCCCCCAGCAGTCTGGGATGAGTTTTCTGAGGCTTTTCTTAGCCATTTTCTGCCTCCGGAGTTACGGCGGGCCAGGGCTGACAGATTCTTATTGCTTAGACAGAGGGGCTGCAGTGTTCGAGAGTACAGTATGGAGTTCGACTCATTGGCCCGATATGCACCTGCTGTGGTAGCTACTATGGCTGACAGGATGCACAGGTATATTATGGGGCTGGACCGTTATTTTGTCGACAGTTGCTTGGTATTGGCCGCTCAGCCCGATATGGATATTGCCCGGATTCAGGCGCACGCTCAGGGCATGGAGGACCGGCACAGGGGTCATCAGCCCGATAGGAGTCAGGATCGGAGACAGCCCAAGAGGGCCAGATCATCTGGGTATTTTGAGGAATTTCGGAGTGGGCAGCCTCAGCAGCAGCAGCAGTCTAGCAGGCATTCTTCCCAGTCAGCACAGAGCACACCTCCGCAGTTCTCAGGCAGGAGATTTGATAGCCCAGGGTATTTAGGAGCAGGCCAGAGCTCCGGGGTTTCAGGTTCGCGGGTAGACAGGAGTTCCGGTCAGACGAGGCCACCCAGGCCTCAGTGTTCTTATTGTGGGAGATACCACCCTGGAGAGTGCTACCGTGCTACAGGTGCTTGTTATTCTTGTGGCCGTCAGGGCCATACTGTGAGAGAGTGTCCGTATAAGGGTAATTTGGGAGGTGCAGCGCAGCCTACCGGATCAGTCGCTGGGTCATCGTCTCCTTCGATAGCCATGCGCCCTGCGGGGCAGGGTACGTCGACATCAGCAGGCCGCGGCAGAGGTAGTGGCGGGGCTCCCAGTTCAAGCGGTCCTTCGAACCGCATCTATGCCTTGACTAGTCGACAGGACCCGGAGGCGCTACCAAACGCGGATACAGGTATACTAATGTCTTTTTCGAAATATAAGTGTATTGAAAGATCTAGCCTCTACTTTGTGATATATTTTCCCCAAAATGCTTACAAGACCCTATAAGATTAATTTAACATTCGAGGACGAATGTTCTAAAGGGGGGGAGGATGTTACATCCCGTATTTTTGAACGTCGAATTATTTGTAAGCTGAGGTGGGGCCCACACGTCAAGATTTTTTTTTTTTGGGACATGTGACAAATTATATGAATCACATATGTGAAGTTAAACACAACTCAAGAAGGACCCTTGGGCCAAATCAAAGTGGAAGTCCTCCAAACGAATATTTTTAAGAAAACGTTTTCGGGTGACCTGACTTTGGGGGGCAAAAACGGTATTATATGTTTGGAATTTGGAAAAATACCAAGAATTAGAAGTTGTAGATAATTGAATTATCTTTCCAACCATAGGTCGTGGGTTCCCAGGTGACGTCGGTACAAGGAGATATGGACGTTTTAAGGTCGAAAGGTCAGTGGGCTAGGCCCAACTCGGGACCAACCGAGTTGGCCCAAAAAAATGAAAAGAAAAATTTAGGCCCAAGGTGAGAGGGTGGCCGGCCATACCTGGTCCAAGCCCACCAAATTAATTAATTTCCATGTGGCAAATTAATTATAAAGGGATCATTATCCCTTAGATGATTCAAGAAACTTAGAAGGAGAAAGAACAAACAAAACAAGAGCAAAAAAAAGGGCCATTTCGGGTTTGGCCATAGAAAATTCACCCCTCCAAATCTTCCTCCAAAAATTATTTTCTTGTGGTATTCCTACTAATTTAAGGGTCCTTTACAACTTGGTGTAATTGTTTTGGAAGAAGGAGCACTTATTTCTTCAAGTTGACAACTTGTTCAAGTGAAGGAGTTGTAGAAAAAGGTAAGAATCAATTTCTTTTTCTTATGTTATGAAGGTTTGTTTATGTTGTGGTATGTGGAAATGAGTAGAAATTATGGAAATAAGGAAGTTTGCAAAGTGGGTATGTATATATATATGTAGCCATGAGTGTATATATGTTGTATACATATATGAGTTGAATTTTATGTTGTATTAGTTGTGGTTATGGTGAAAATTATATTGGGAATGAAAGTTGAATGAATTTTGGTTGAAGTTGGAATGTAGAAGATTATGTCACTTTAGAATGATTTTGTGATATTATGGAAATGAAGTTGTTAAGATGTGAATTATGATTATGGTTGATGAAATTGGAAGATGGAAATATGTTATGAATATGTAGGTTGAAGATTTGAAGTTTTGGGTGAATTATGTTTTGGTGGAAAGTTTGTATATTTTGTATATCTTGTGAATATTTCGTAGAAATGATATGAAATATTTCCAAATTATATTGTGATGATCTAGATTAATGATGAATGTGAAACCATTGAGATTAGTTTGGAAATTGAAGTTGAAATGAAGGTTATGACATTATGTTGGAAAGATAGCTAGTTAAGTTATATTGTGTTTATAGTGATTGTTGTTGTTGTTGATTGTTTTGGCCGAGTTAAATTCTCGGGGATGCTATATGTATAGGGGAGATGCTGCCCAAATTTCTGTAGGCAATTATGAATAAAGATTGAATACTTAAAGATTGGAAATTGAGAATTGGTAAATGTGACCAATTGCAGATTTTGGGCGAAACGGGAATTGAATTTGGAAAGGCGTAAAGAGCATATAAGGTATGTAAAGCTATCCCGATTCTTCTCTTGGCATGTCCTAGATGTACTAGGCTTGGATTTACGCCTCGGGGAATATTCTGTCCATCGGAATCCGCGTTTGAAATCGTCGCTTTTTCATTCAATAGAATTGAATTCCTTAAGTATGCTTTGATGAAAAATTATGAAATTTTTTCCCAAATTGCTTACGAAGTTATGGAATGTCCTAGAACCTTTGTAGGTGACCCCATAAGCTTAAAAATACGTAATTTGAGCCCACCGCTTCATTGGTCCCGAGGTGGGCCCACTATTTCCAATTTTACCCTTTATGTGTCTATGACTTGTCTTCGAGCGTTTTCGTTAGAGATACTCTAACTACTCCTTTATCTACTAAATAAAAACTATTTTAAATATTTCATTAAGTCTTATAAATTGTTTTGAATCTTGAAAACGATCTCGGATAGATTATGCCTCCGTAACCCGTTATGACATCTAAATTTACTTACTATGTTTCCGTCCGATTTCATTGATTTGATTTGACATTCGATATGCCTCATTGAGTCTCTGGAAATATATATATGGTATTTTTAGTGCATTTAGTTTCTCACTACTCCGTTCGTGGATGCCTCAATGTTTCCCCCACTGAGCCCGGGCCAGGATATGTTGTCAAGCGTGATCCTTTGCATTGTTCGCCGTGCCTCGATGTGAGGGGGCAGGTATACGCGTACATGGGTTTGTGGAGTATGCTGTGCCATGTACGCTTGTTCTGATATGATTTGCTATGGCCATCTGATATGACATATTATGTTACAGGGTTATGCCCCTGTTCTGATTCTTCTGTGTTGTGGCACCAGCGTCGGGAGGGTGGCCACGTTCTGTCTGCCGAGTCCCTTGGCAGGGGCCGGATTTCATGTGACATATGTTTCTGTACACACTCTGCATGTTTTGAAAATATGTATCTGATACTTTGGGTTTTCTATTTACTTTTTGTACGTTCTGTACCAGTTATGATTTTGTTTCTGTAATTCAGGCTTTGCATATTCAGTACATATTTCGTACTGACCCCCTTTCTTCGGGGGCTGCGTTTTCATGCCGCGCAGGTACCGACGACAGGTTTGCTGATCCGTCCGCTTAGGATCTTATTCTGCTATTTTGGAGCGCTCCTTTATCCGGAGCCTATATTTTGGTACAATCTTCTGCTATTGTATATATGTACGCTATTCAGGGGTACGACGGGGCCCTGTCCCATCTTATGATTCTGTTATGTTCTGTAGAGGTCTGTAGACAGACTTGTGTGGGTTCTGTATATGTTTTGGGTTGTTATGATCGGTGATGGCCTTATCGGCCTCTACGTGCAAAATCTGTTCATCTGTGATATTTAGTAGCGCCAACTAACCTTTATATTAATATATTTTGATAATATGTTGGTTTGGGTTATTGGGTACGTTTGGGTGTCCAGCACGGACACTAGTCGCGGCCTACGGGGTTGGGTCGTGACAAGATGACAGAATATATAGCAATGCAGTCCAGGATATAGAGATTAAGGATTTTGCTGAATACTTGATAGATGCACATATGACTATTATGAGAGCAACAGGCAGGGAGTACACATGGTCAAACGGTCATATTTCTAGCAAAATTGATAAAGCTCTAGTGAATTCTGAATGGATGCTTAAATATTCACATATAAGTGTCCACATCATGGATCCTGGAGTCTCTGACCACACTCCATTATGCATTACATTTCCTAGTCAAGATACCAAAACTCCAAGAACTTTTAAATTTCTCAATCACTTGGCTGATCATAAAGACTTCTTGACTAGAGTTGAGATAGGCTCGAACAAAACGCCCACTAATGGAGGACTGGCAAGCATATGGCACAAATTGAAACATGTTAAGATAGAAATGAAAGACTTAAATAGGAGGGAGTTTTCTCAAGTTGATAAAAGGATAATCCAGGGTAGGAAGGATTTGGCTGAACATCAAGAACTAATGAGAGATTATAGGCATGATCCAACGCTATTTGAGCAGGAGAAAATATTGAAACTCACCCTCGAAAAATGGTGCCTTATTGAAGAGAGTACAAATCGACAAAAATCTAGAGTCCAATGGCTTTAATTAGGGGATTCTAATTCAGCGTATTTTTTTGCTAACATGAGGAATAGAGGTGCCCAGAATTTCATTAGCAAACTGATGAATAACCAGGGAGTGTGGGTTGAAAAGAAAGCTGACATAAAGGAGGAGATCCTTACATATTATAAGTCACTACTGGGATTAGCAAATACCCTTTTGCCTGTTGTGGATCCTACTGTTTTTTTAAATGGACCAACACTGAATAGGAGTCAACAACTTGCTTTGATTGCCCCAATAACCAGACAGGAGATTAACACTGCAATACAACAGATAGATGATCTCAAGGCCCCTGGAGGGGATGGTTTCAACTCGTGCTTCTTTAAAAAGGCATGGACAGTGGTAGGGGAGGACATTGCAGATGTTGTGATGCACTTATTTGATAGCGGCACTGTGATGCACTTCTTTGATAGCGGCACTATGTACAAACCTATGAACCGCACACATATTACTTTAATCCCTAAAGTGAAGAATCACTCTTCAGTAAAACAGTTCAGGCCCATATCTTGTTGTACAGTACTTTATAAGATAATTTCAAAGGTGATCACAGCTAGACTACAAGGAGTCATGGATTATTTGGTAGACCATAGCTAATCGGCCTTTGTTCCTGGCAGGGTGATAAGTGACAATATGATCCTTAGCCATGAATTGGTTAAAGGCTATGGTAGAAAGGGAATATCCGCAAGATGTATATTGAAAGTGGATATGCAAAAGGCATATGACTCAGTGGAGTGGGTCTTTGTTGAACATGTTTTGGTGCATTTGAACTTCCCAAGTAAATTTGTGAAGTGGGTGATGGAGTGTATCAAGACTGTGTCATATTCTGTTAGGATCAATGGTATTGGTACTATTCCTTTTGATGCTAGGAGAGGTCTTAGGGAAGGCGATCTTGTATCTCCCTTCCAATTCGTCCTAGTGATGGACTATTTTAGTAGGATGTTAAAACAACTGAAGAAGAACCCACTGTTTAAACACCATCCCAGATGTGCCAAAATGAACCTAGTACATCTAGGTTTTGCTGACGATCTGTTACTTTTTTGCAGGGGTGACCAAAAATCTGTGTCCTTGTTGTATAAATGCTTCTTGAGCTTCTCAGCAGTCTCAGTCTTAGTAGCAAACAAGGACAAAAGTTCCATCTATTTTGATGGAGTCAAGGATGATCAACAGCAATTTATTATGGAGGAATTAGGCTTCCCAAAAGGAGAAATGTCGTTCAGATATTTAGGAGTGCCTTTGAGTACCAAGAGAATGACCATTGCACAATGCCAACCACTACTTGAGAAAATGTTGGGGAGAATACCAAGCTGGACTACAAAGTTTTTATCCTATTCTGGCAGAGTTCAGTTGATCAAGAATGTACTATTTTCAATACAAGTATTCTGGTCCCAACTCTTTGTACTGCCATCTAAGATTGTGAAGATGATTGAGGCCACTTGTCGGAGATTTTTGTGGATTGGGGGCACTGAAATATCAAAGAAAGCTTTGTTGGCTTGGGACAAAATTTGCTTGCCTCTAACTGCTAGTGGACTGAACATACTTGACATTAGAACATGGAACAGGGCAGCCATAAGCAAGATAATATGGAACATTTGTAAGAAGGACAAATTATGGGTGAGATGGATACATGAATTCTATATGAAAGGGGAGCAGGTTTGGGATATTGAGCCTAAACAGGCATCTTGGATGGTGCAAAAGATGTTTAAGGTGAAAAAATACATAGAGCAGGCTGGTTTATATGAAGATGATCTAATGAGTATGCCAAAGTTCTCTATCAAGAAGATGTATTTGTTGATGAGAGGTGTGTTTACGAAGGTGCCTTGGAGAAGAATGGTATGCAACAATTACGGTGCACCAAAATGGATCTTCATTTTGAGATTGGCAGCACATGAGAGACTTTACACAAGAGACGGGTTGGTGAAATGGGGAGTGACAAAAAATCCTGACTGTCCACTTTGCCAGAATGGTTTGGAAACTATAGCGCATCTATTCTTTCAGTGCACATACTCAACAATAGTTTGGAGGGAACTACTAAAGTGGCAAGGGATTCAGAGATTACCCATGGAATGGACTCAGGAACTACAATTGGCAAATGAACATGGAAAGGGAAGGAACAACAAAGCAGAAGTACATCGAATGGTGATGGCTGCAAGTGTCTACCATATATGGATTGAGAGGAATAATAGGATCTTTCAACAGAAGACAAGGGATCCAGCTATACTAATCAGGCAGATCATTCAGGAAGTATTTTACAGAGGACATCTTAAGGCAAGACTAGCATATAGACTGGAACAGTTGAATTTCTATCCATAGACTAGTGCTTGTTATGTACTGATCATAGGCTAGATTTTGGTGGTAACCTGAGTAGACTTGGTAGTTAAGAGTTGTTCTACTGACTGGGGCTGTCCAGTTCAGTTTTTTTTTCCTGTACAAAAACGTTTACTTGGTTAATAAAAACCCTTTTTTATTTCCAAAAAAAAATAACTTACTTAAATTTAGCTCAATCCGTTTATTTGATATCCATAAGTATATACATATTTTTTGCTATCTTTGGTATAGATATTATAGATATGTGATGTCAATAAACGTTTTACCCCAACTCTGTCCCCACCCAAAAACCCTCCAAATAGAAAAGGTATATATGAAGGACACCAATGGAACTTGCTTGGACAGACTGGAAACATAGAATCTGGAGTGAATTCCGAGAGAGGAAAATTAGGCACTGGAAGCCCCCATTTAGTCTACAATCACATACATTTCCATTTGAGACTAATAATTAATGTTTCAAATTGATGGGGTCTCAACTCCTCCTTTTATTTTTACTCATACTCTCCGGTTAAAAGAGAGTGTTCCTTATAACTACCTGACACAACTAAAGTGTTATCCTATTAGTACTAGCGTTACTAATCCTATTTCAATTCAACTACCTAAACAAAAAAGCCTCTTATGAACATACTCTTGACATAAGTTTAGGACTACTAATTCTATTACTACTAATGTTACTCAATATAGGTGAACTATTAATCCTATTATTACGTTTCTCTATGAAAGTTTACTACGTACTCAATATATATTAGGAATATTAATCATATTACTACTAATGTTATTACTCGATGTACGTGAACTATTGATCCTACTACTACATATCTCAATGAAGGTTAGGAATGTTATGATATTACACTAGGAAGTTAGCTACGAATTTAGCTTACATTTTAATATGGGGTAAAAAAAAACATATTATTCCACATTCTCCATCATAAACTTTTCGAGAAGTATTAATTTTAAGCTTTGCTACTGCTCCGAAAAGAAGATAATAAAATTCGGCAAATTTCTCAAAAGGTATTATTTCTTTCCATTATTATAATTTGTATTTTCAACTTTATTATTTATGTTTAGAGGTCTCTGTGTCAACTTATCAATTGTGTTGTCTTGCTTTAGCGTAGGATTTTGATATCTTATTACTCCATAGACTAAAATCAACTCATATGTATAAGTTCTTAGCAGTAAAACTTATTACATTATTATATCTCGGCACAATGCAAAAGAAATAATATGATTGCAATGTGTTTAATTTTCTAATTTCATGCATGCAGTGGGAGATTAATTAGATGTAATAATGACAACTTTTAATTGAAATAAGTTGGTCAAATGGTTGTAGAGGATAAACAGTCAGACATAAGCTGTAGTTTCCAGTTTTGAACAACTTTTTTGGATGGAAAAGCAAAGTATCACCTACCCGCGTAAGATAGTTATTTGAATTTACAAAAAAATAAATATATATTGATAATATAATAATGATTTTCAACATATAATGGAAATAAATAGTTAAATACAATATCTAGTCACTAGCTCAATTCCTAATATTTGATTATTAATTTTAATCCTACGATATTTTTCCACATAGATAAAAACATAAAGGGTGTATATCAAAAACAATACTATAATGGGGAGTATTAAGTGTATACGATAAAAATAATATTTTTGTACCTCATAAAATAAATAATATGCAATTTCAAATAATATTACTTAACATTTGTTATGACTGACAGGAAATAACATGCGAGGCATGTCCGTAGAGACTAGTTTTTAATAAATATTTGAAAGTTCTCTACAATCTCTTGTTTTCTCTTATTATAAAAATAGATAGCAGCACCCCTATTTATAATAATATGAAACCTACTTTAACTCAAAATAGAAAAATATATTATTATATTAATTTGACTATAAATCCCAACTGGACATGGATAAAAATATCAAATTCTCACCAATGTTGGTTTCCTACAATTTTGAATTATTATTTCCAACAAATTTGAATAAAATGTCTTTAATTAAATAGGTATTGATATTTGGTCACTTAATACTAAATAAGGGCAAATCTGGAAAATTAAGATTATTTTTTTCTTCATTTGATTAGCAAACACTCTTTTTTAACAAAAAATAAAGATTATGCGGACACTCTTTTTGAACCGAATGATTCACTATATAGTGGATGAATAATCTCTTCGTCCTTAATTAAATTTTTTGGATTCGAATTTAGAGGGTGAAAAAAGTCTAATAAGGAATGCTTTTTCTTTCAGTGGGCTTTATATAATGCAAATCTGATTAACTAGAGTTCCAAAACAGGTACCGAGTACTCAGTGGAAAGAAAAAAGAAGTCTTAGAATAAGAAGGTAAATAATGCACAGAAATTTTCCTTAAAAGGCTGATATTACATGATAAATTGTTTCCTAAAGAGAGTGCGGTCCCCCTAGAAATGGTGAATTTCTGTCCCCTAAAGAGTAATTAAAACCCCACAAGTGTAGGGTAAAATAATAGTAGTACCTTCCATTTCTGGTGTAAATTCTCTTCCTCGTATTAACCAATCTCAAGATTGTGATTTCTGTGCTTGGTACACAGACAACATACCGTGAACGATGACTTATTTTACTGTTTTTTTTTTTTTTTGATACTATTGAATTGATTGGAGAGTAAAACATTTCTTGAAAAACTATGTACTAAAAATTGCTAATAATGTTAGTAAGTAGGATGGTATCTTGATAAAAAGTTTGGGGATTAAATAATGTATTAGTGTTGGTTAAATCTAACAACAATATGAAGTTAAAAGCTAAAATAGTCCGAATAGAAATAACTTTCGTCCAAAAGTTTAAAATCATTTTTCTCTCTGGGTGAAAATATTCTCTGTGGCAACCACACACAGGAAATAACTTAATTTTTAGAAGGATATTTGGGTCATACCAAACACACAAATATATATCTAAAATAAAGGTTTGCAAAAAAATTGCTTATATCCATATTTCTAATTAACCTTTTAAAAAATATCTTGTAATTGCTTCTCCACTCTTTTATGACCAAAATTAGAACACCCCACTACAAGATTTATCCCTACGTGGGATAGTGTTAGTTGGTCCACCACAAACATCATCAAATTTATAGAAACATGAACATCCCCTTGTTGCTATCATATGATAATACATATTAGTTGACAAATTTGTATGGGTTCACATGCCCTCCCCTATAGCCATCACATTTTCCTCTTTCACCAAAAAACTTACTTTTCTTTATCCTATTATATTAGAAAACATGATTAGGAAGTTAAATTAGGCGAGGATAAGTCCAAATTGAGCTTTAAAATAAGCAATTATATTAAATTAGAGTGATAATTCGTTCATGTCGTTTATCTTAGATTATATTAGCGGTTTATCCGACGAACCATTTTCGTGTCATCACGTTCGGTTGAAAAAGAAATAATTGTAAATCTATCTTATCCTTAGTGTTTACAAAAATAATGAAATAGTGAAACATATATATAGTATAATATAACTGAATAGTTGATTAAGGCCTACCATTTGGTCAACATATTTTCTCCCATAAGATTCCATGAGCCAATCACAAAATTGCAAAATCATACAAAGCAAAATACGTCAATATCTATGTGTACATTCCCTAGTTGTCACAAACAAAATGATAACTTTTATCAAGTAATGAATTTTTATCGGAGTTAATGAGTCGATAGTTGAAAATTGATGCATATTCTAGCTAATTTTTAGATCTCATTGTCTAAAAAATCCTCCGTAGAATATATGGCTTTAAAGTCCGATAAATAATATCCTTAAAGAAGTAGTATATGCTTTCTTTTGGGAAAAAAGATTTAGAGACGTTTTATTATGGCCCCTCCTGTTCTTTAACTTTATTTTGGCCAGTATTTTTGTGTGTTTTATTTTAGTTAATACTCTATTGATCTCAATTTGTTTTGCTTGATATTTAGAAATATAACAAGTCGTTTTTCTTACTTTTTTCATATCTAACCTTGTTACTCCAAATTAGTACTATGTTATATGAGATACATATAAAAGAAGCACAAAAGATACTTCAGACAAATATTTTTATGATTAAAGCTACCATTTTTAAGAGTGTACAAGAAACCTTTAAAACAAAAAACAAAATATATGAATACTAATTCAGATCATCTATATATGAATACACAAGAACATGCATCGGTTTAAAAATACAAAAGCTAATCTTTTTTCTCTTTTAAGGAATTCGAAGTTAAAAAAAAAAGTATTTAGAAGTTAAATACGCACCCACTTTTTCCAAATTCATTTTCCATAGACTATTCAAAATATCCAAAAGCCAATGTTCTTCTTTATCCTTTTGGAATAAAATATCAGTGATACATAGTAGTTAGACGAACACATAATTAGAAAATAGGTAATGTACGTTCGTTATTATGGGTTCACTCTAACGGACTTCTAGGTAGGTATCTAAGGATTGGTGGCACTTATAGATATATTTACCAAACAGAGTTTTAAAAGCTAAAATCTCAACTCATATGATTATAATCAGGTTTAGTTTATCCTAATTGGATGAGTTTAACTTCCTTTTCCTCCTTCACATGTTTCACCAAATTCAGTCTTTTCCATGTTGGCACCAAATTAAAGTTGGAGAGAATATTTGTATATAAACATGATGATTAGGTTTAACACACTTCATGAGAATGAAACCTAACGTTTAATCCCATTTTATGTCAATTAATACAGGTCTCTAATGAGCCAGACTGGGCATTATATTATACACTTAAAGATACACGTATAGGGAGTAGAACATGATCGCTCACTTATTGGCTAAGGAAGAAACCTTCTGGGGACTTAATTCATCTAACAGTTCCTCTTTTGCTTGTTGTTGACGCTTACATAACAGACAAATTATGAACTACTATTGTTAGACATATTTCGGCTTGTAATAATAACAATCTACCTGACTCCTAAACCACTATTATTTCGATCCAGCGGGATCTTGTATTTTGTTATGATACATAATAGATGATAAGTAAGTCTTTACCGTTGTATAAAATTTTCAGAGTCTTATAATTTTCTTTAAGTATATATGCACAACAAGAAGGAATTAAGATTGTATCACAACTATGAAAACTCCTTTTTTTTTTTTTGTGTGTGTGGGACCTAAACATGAAACGTGACAGTTGACACCGACGGAGGTAGTACTTTCTTTATTGATCCAAAGAGGTAGAGATTACAGTTGTTATGGAACTATAACTTTTTTGTGTATCGATTGTAACGAACGGCTTAACAAACACCTCAACTAATTCTTTGAATAATGCTACTTCTAACTAATATAGGTAGCAGAAATTCCGTCTATTAAAACTTTAACAAATAGAAAGAAATCATCATAATGTCTCATTTAATTATTCTTGTTCTCACGAGTCAACGGAAATTCACCAGCATTAGTCTGTACCTTTTTCTGTTTTGGGTTCGAGGTCAATCGGAATACCATAAAAATGGAAAATTATTGAAAGATCACAAAGTTCCTAAGAAATTTGGAGCGTCGAGTTTTTAATGCCTCAGTTACAGGAGAAAAAAAATAAGAAAATTGGAATAGCAAAATTGGTGTACCAACTTTACTAGATGCCTTTTGAATGTTCCTATAATATATGAATATTATGATAATAAAGCTCAAACCCAACGAATTAGCAAAATCGTCCCTACTTTTAGAATAAGGTAAATCCGTAATCTGAACTTTGAATATTACAGTATATTTATTACGGACAAACCAACAACTGGAGAATTACTATTAGGGAGCAGTTGATTTTTTTTTAATTTTTTTTGTCGACTGGTGTTAAATTCTGTGTTAGAACAGTGAGCTCAACACTGAACTTGAATTCTAGCTAGGATCCATTGAGAGAGCATTGAGAGAGAAGAAGACAGTTTTTGTATATTATTGTATATCTGTTACAGAATGAGTATATATACTCTTTTATGCTAACATGCACAACATGTGCTCTTTCTAACTGAATTCCTCCCACTACTTTGACAGCTCACACACAGCTAAGAGCCTAACAACTTTTCAACTAACTCAGCAACTAACTCTTCTTAATACTCCCCCTCAAGCTGGGATGGAAAACATCGAGTACTCCCAGCTTGCTTAGTAGAAACTGATGCTGTGCTACTCCCAACCCCTTTGTCAATAAGTGTGCCAGTTGAAACTTAGTTCCTGTGTTCAGGTTTGATCAGACCATCTTTAAGCTTCTCCCTCACAAAGTGACAGTCAATTTCGATATGCTTTGTTCTCTCATGAAACATGGGATTAGAAGCTATCAGTAACGCTGCTTTGTTGTCACAACAAAGCTTGACTGGTCTGTCTACAGACACCTGTAACTCTTCCAACAAGCCAACTACCCAAATGACTTCTGCCACTGCTGCTGCCATGCTTCTATATTCAGCCTCTGCTGAACTTCTACTTACTGTGTGTTGTTTCTTTGACTTCCATGAAATTAGAGACTCTCCTAGTTGAACCACATAGCCTGTTACTGACCTTCTTGTATTGGGACAAGCTGCCCAGTCTGAGTCACAAAAGACAGTCAAGTTGTCAATGGGACTGTTCTTTAACAAGATGCCTTGTCCTGGGGAACCTTTTAGATATCTAATCACTCTCAATGCTGCTTCCCAGTGTGATCTTTTAGGGTGCTGCATAAATTGACTCAGAACCTGGACTGCAAAACATATATCAGGCCTGGTGATTGTTAGGTATATCAGTTTTCCTATGAGTTGCTAATAACCTTGTACATCTTTCAAAGGTGGATCATCTGTCCTTTTGATCAATGTGTCATACTCCATTGTGGTGAGCTTAGAATTTTGTTCCATTGGTGCAGAGGTAGGTCTTGCACCAGTCAGTCCAACACTTGAAATTAGCTCAAGTGTATATTTTCTCTGATTGAGAAGAATTCCCTTATGGCATCTCATAACTTCAATGCCTAAGAAAAATCTAAGCTGTCCCAAATCCTTAACTTTGAAATGTTCATGTAATGTCTGTTGTGCTTCTTTAACCAAAGCTTGACTGCTTCCTGTGATTAAGAGATCATCAACATAGACTAAGATAATCACTAAATCATCTCCTGCTTGCTTAGTGAACAATGAATGATCATAAGAGCTTTGCTTGTAGCCTGCTTCAACCAAGGCACTAAACAGTTTGATATTCCATTGTCTAGAGGCCTGCTTTAAACCATAAAGAGATTTAATCAGTTTGCATACCCTTGTCTCCCCCTGTCTGTAAAAACCTGGAGGTAATGCCATGTAGACATCTTCAAAGAGGTCACCTTGGAGAAAAGCATTGTTGACATCCATCTGGATCAAGGGCCATCCTTTGGCTGCTGCAATGCTAATGACAATCCTCACAGTCACCATTTTGGCAACAGGTGAGAATGTCTCATGGTAGTCCAGACCTTCTTGTTGGGTATACCCTTTTGCCACCAAACGAGCTTTATACTTATCAACACTACCATCTGAGTTATACTTGATCTTATAAACCCACTTGGACCCAATAGCCTTTTTATCAAGGGGCAAGTCAACTAGTTCCCAGGTGTGATTGCTCTCTAAGGCTGAAATTTCATCCTGCATAGCAGTGATCCATCTGGCATCTTGAGAGGCTTCTTTAAAGGATTTTGGTTCTACCTCAGAGGAAATAACACCCAAGTAATCTTGGTAAGGAGTAGGTAAATGTGAGTAAGAGATAAAATTGGACAGAGAATATGAACAATGGGCAGATGAAGTTGTGTGTGTGACATAGTCATGAAGCCAGGCTGGAGGTTTAGTAGCTCTTGTAGGTCTAGTGAACCCTTCTGGTTGGTGAGGGATAGGAATAGCTGGGGCTGATATGTCTTGAGGGATGTTAACTAAAGGAGGAATTACATCTTGTACTTGATCAACAACATCTGGAACATCTGTTCCCACTTGTGTGGGCACAGTAGCAGTCTGTGTGTCCCTGAGATCAGCTGAATCAACTTGAGTGCTGATGTTACTATCAGCAGTGTCTTGAGTAATATTTACAACATCATCTCCAGATTCCCCAGCAACTGTAGAATTCAACATCAAGGCATTATCCTGCTCATGATCAAGGATGTTTCCAGGATGTGTGACTTCCACCATCTCAAACCAATCACCTATGTCTGATGGTTGATCATTGCTATAAGGAAAATGCAATTCTCGAAAAATGACATCTCTACTAACAAAGAAAACTCTATCCACCAGGTCAAATAGCCTGTAACCCTTTTGAGTCTCTGAGTACCCTACCAACACAGCTTTCCTTGCTCTTGGAGCAAATTTGTCATCTCTAGGTAGCTTGCTTGTATAACACAAACACCCAAACACCTTTAGGTGGTCATACTTAGGAGGTTTCCCAAATAAGACCTCATAAGGTGCTTTACCTCCAAGCACATCAGTAGGCAACTTATTTATCAAGTAAACAGTTGTTTTCACACAGTCTCCCCAAAACTGTATAGGTAAAGAACTTTGAAACTTCAATGCTCTAGCCATTTCTAAAATATGTCTATGCTTCCTTTCTACAATGCCATTTTGTTGTGGTGTATATGCACAACTACTTTGATGTATTATCCCATTGGCAGCAAATAAATTACGACAAGAAGCATTATAGAATTCTGTACCATTATCTATCCTCAAGATTTTTACAGACAAGGCAAACTGGTTTTTTATTAAGGCCAAGAAATCCTTAAGGACTACAATGACTTCACACTTTGAATGAATCAAACATAGCCATGTATATCTGCTATGATCATCAACTATAGTAACAAAATAGTACTTGTTGTCATGTGTAGGTTTTCTATATGGACCCCAAACATCAACATGCACTAAATCAAACACATGTTTAGCCTCACTAGTACTGGTAGGAAACTTCAGTCTACATTGTTTAGCTAAGGGACAGATTCCACATGCCTCATGCATGCTTTTATCTGCCATATGTTGTAGTGTCTTGATATGTTGAATTGTCTTGTTGGATGCATGTCCTAATCTCAGATGCCATAGCTTGCCATCAGCATGTCCTTTTTCTGTACTTTCTGTCAGTACTGCATTTATTATTGGCTTCAATTGCTCACTAAGTATATACAATCCATCTCTTTGCCTACCAATCCCCAACACCTTGCCATTGAAGAGTCCCTGTAACACAAAGAAATCAGGATAAAAGGAAACTGAACAACACAGTTCCTTTGTCAGTTTTGCTACAGATAACAGACTGAATTTGAAGTCTGGTACATGTAGTACATCTTTGATTTCATATCCTTCTAAGATTGTAGTATTTCCTGCTCCTTGGATGTGACATTTATTTCCTGTAGGTACTTGAACTTGATTATGATGATAGTCATCTATTCTTCTAATGGCTTTGAGGATTGCTTTCTTAGGTGTTATGTGGTGTGTTGCACCACTATCAACTATCCATTCACATGTATGAGTAATGGTTGACAATGTTGGAGTAATACCTGCCATGTTTGAAGAACATCCTCCTCCTGTTCCTGTCCTGTTCAACCTGCTCACCAGTTCCTCATACTGCTCCTCAGTAAAGTGATTCATTGGAACTTTGATGTCACTAGCATTTCCTTCAGCTTCCTTGGTGAAATTTGCTGTTGCAGGTTTGTATTCTCCACCTGATCTATTGTCACCTACTCCTTTCTTCTTGCTTTTAAAGTCAGCTGGATAACCTACTAATCTGTAACAATCAACTGTCAAGTGTCCTTTATAACCACAAACCTTACAAGGTGTTCCATTATTTCCAGAATTCTTAGGTCTGTATCCCTGACCATTGTAACTCTGACCAGGTTTATAACCTTGTGTTCTACCTGCAAGTAATGTTAGTGCCTCTCTAGCTTTATCAGCAACACCTAAAGCTCTTTGGCTCTCCTCTTGTGTTGCCACAACATATGCCTCATTTACAGATACAACTGGTTTCCTAGCCAAATACTACTTCTAATATTCCCATAGCTCTCATTTAGCCCCATTAAGAATTGAAGTAATCTCTGTGACTTTAGATGAACAACATATGCTGCTGATTCATCACACTCACAAGCAGGCAAAGGAATCATCATATCCATTTCAGCCCATAAGTCCTTCAATTTAGAGTAGTAAGTAGTAACTGAGTCATTACCTTGCTTCAGAGTTGCCATCTCAGTCCAAAGGTGATAGGATCTGGTCAAGTCAGATCTGTCAAACCGTTAAATTCTGTGTTAGACCAGTGAGCTCAACACTTAACTTGAATTCTAGCTAGGATCCATTGAGAGAGCATTGAGAGAGAAGAAGACAGTTTTTGTATATTATTGTATATCTGTTACAGAATGAGTATATATACTCTTTTATGCTAACATGCACAACATATGCTCTTTCTAACTGAATTCCTCCCACTACTTTGACAGCTCACACACAGCTAAGAGCCTAACAACTTTTCAACCAACTCAACAACTAACTCTTCTTAATAACTGGTTTACGTCTCCAGGGATTATGATTTTATGATATTGAGATATTAGCATAAATTAGTATTCATGAATTAGTTAGTGTACGTGCATCTCGTGTTTATGTTTGGTTCATTATATTTATTAAACAATAAATATACAAGGTATAATCCAAAAATGGTATTAGATTGAATAAGACTTTGTTTATAATTTCACCCTAGTAACATTACCTGTACTTGATGTTTACATCAAACCAATAAATATAAAATATGTATCTTTCATATATACATGATTAAGTGATGTATATTTTTACTTTAATAATATTTAACTAGTAAGATTAACTTATCTGATTTAATATAAATATCGAATATTTTTTTTTTTAATTTATAATTACACCCCTATCATTCTTGAAGTGTTTAAGATAAAGTAGTCCAACAATAATAAAGTATTAGTACAAATTAGTAATCCAATAGTGGATCCATCTAAGATACTGGTAAATTTTCATAAAGTGATGTAAAGGAATTAGATTTACAAAGGATATGAAAATAGTACTCTTTATGTCCCATTTTATATGAGGTTGTTTGATTGGGTACGAATTAAGAAATAAAGAATTTCTTTAAAATTTATGGTCTAAAATAAATAATAGAAATTTATGTGGTTAGAAATAATTCTATTAAAGAAAAAAATATAAAGTTAAAATTTAATTGTTACTAAATATAAAAAAAGTCATTTTTTTCATACTAACTAAAAAGAAAAAATTATCATATAAACTGGTATGAAGGAGTAGTACTAACTAAACAAAGAATTAAACCAAAGTGAGGAGTGAAAAGACAATCAAAATTACCAAATATTTGAACAACAACTTATCCTAAGGTCTCCTCGCCAAAAGCTCTTTGGCGATGATAGAGAAAGCAACCCGTCTGTTGTCCAAAATAATAATAATAATGCAAAATTTTTACCATGACTATCTTTTCCTATTAATACTTCAAACCAACTACGTCTTGGTAAAATGTGAGCAACCCCACCACCGCCTTTTTTTCAGGAGATATTTTTAAAGGTGATGATGAATGAGTTCAGTCAACTAACTTTCTGTGTTCAATCCAGCACATCCTCCTTTGATACCCCGCAACTATGCATTACCCCCTATCCAGCTGTCAATTCACATGACTCCCTCTTTCCTCTCTACCCCGCCCCCGCGCCCCCACGCCCACCCCACCCCCAACCAAAAGAACCCCGAAATAAGAAAAGCAAAATCCATGTCATATAATTTCTATGTTTTTTTGGTTAACATCACAAGTGAGTTTATAGATGATAGGATATAGAGTCCGGAACTAAAATAACCCCAAGAAGAACCTTTTGAACTAAAATATCTCAACAAAAAAAAAGTTACAAAACTGTCTTTAGTGCAGTAATTTATTGCGCTAAAGGATTTCTTATCTTTTTTTTTTTTGCCCTTTTTGTTAACCCCTTTTTCATTATATTTTTTAACGGACTTTGACCATAGATTAATCATTCTTTGAGACCCCGAAACATCAATATTTTATATAGAACCCTACTTATTTTTGGGCGATTAATAAGGTAGGCTCAATACATCAAGGATAAAAAAATCTTCGGATTGCCGTTTTAGTGATTAAAAAGTGCTCGAACGCCATTTTTGTTTGAAGGCTTGATGTCATTAGCTTTAAGTTCTTTACGAATACTTG
Source organism: Lycium barbarum (assembly GCF_019175385.1). NCBI lineage: Eukaryota > Viridiplantae > Streptophyta > Magnoliopsida > Solanales > Solanaceae > Lycium > Lycium barbarum. The sequence goes on along the minus strand of NC_083346.1, from coordinate 106,006,232 downwards.
AGTTTAGATTTAAGTTTACTATTTTTTAGTCAAAATTGCAGCATTCACACAAATCTTAAAATAATTAAATTGCATCATTCATAACAATATGAAAATACTTAAACTTGTTCATTAATAACAAACTCAATTTTTAAAAATATAAACATCAAAGAAAGAAAAAAACTTAAAAAACATTCATCAGTTAATGCCCTTGAGTTGATCTTCCGCCACCGCCGCGAGATGTGCCACCACCACTAGATGTGCCACCACTGCTAGATCTACCACCATGAAAGTTTCCTCCACCACGAGAGGTACTTCCACCACGAGATGTAGTTTGACCACCATGCCGTAAGGGACACTTGCGCTTATCATGACCAACATAATTGCAAAATGAGCATTTTCGAGTGTATCTTCCCGGTGGAACATCCATTCATTATGAATACGAGAGTATGCTTTCTTTTTGAATTTACGGATAAATGCTTTATTTGCAACCATTGAAAATGGATCTGGTGGCCAATAGCTCTCACTACCAAGTGGGTAGAACCTTCCAGCATACATTCTTGCATAATTTTCAACTGTATATTCCTCAGCCATGTACGGGGAGACGTTCTTTCTCATTGCGATAAAACACTTGAAGGCATGAGAACATGACATGTGATATGATTTCCACTTGCCGCATGTGCATGTTCTTGGAATCTCACAAATTGTGTGGACGTTACCTCCTTTACCTTGGTGTACACTTGTTGTGAGTTTAAATATACGCTCTGCAGAGTTGTACTCCATCCGTTCATGTTTCTGAGCCCTATTTTGTGGTACTTGAACAGTTGTGACGGTTTTGGCATCCTTTGGCCTCTTTTGATCTATTGATGAACCGCTCCACAACCTGCTTAAAAGTCATTCTCACCATTGCGATGACGGGTAGTCCCCGTGCAGATTTCAACAAGCCATTGAATGACTCAAAGCTGTTTGTTGTCAGCATACCCCATCGCCTACCTTCATCTTGGTGTAATGTCCATTTGTCTTTGTCAATTGCATTCAACCAGTGGAAGGCTTCCTCATTCGCCCGCCTAATAATGTCCATCTGCAGGTTAAACTTCTTCTCCTGATGCTCTGTTGCAGCCGCCCACATCCAATTGCAAAGTGCTGGACTTCGATATACCTTTTGGAAGTTTGCCTTCAAATGCCTTAAACAATAACAATGGTAGGCAAAGGGTGACTTCCACCCCTGCAAATTGAACATATTGTGCAATATGCCAGCATTTCTGTCGGAGATCACATATATTCCCAAGAGATCCTTAATAACGTGTTTCCCTAAGTAGTCCAAAAACATACCCCACGTACTAATGCTCTCATTAGCTGCAATTGCAAAAGCTAGAGGGAATATAGCTCCATTTGCATCCATTCCAACTACAATTAGCAGCTTTATGTCGTATACCCCGTACACATGTGTTCCATCTATTGATATTACAGGCCGACAATGAGAAAAACCATCAATGCATGGTTTGAATGCACAAAACACAAACTCAAAAATATTACCGGGCACACCAGGCTTCGATTTGAGCTTCCATTCAATAATAGTACCATGATTGAAGTGTTGTGAGCCGCCATGTATCTCGGCAACTTCTTGAAAGAGCCCTCCCAATTGCCGTAGACTATCTCATGTGCACACATACACCCAAGATACACCTTCCTCTTACTAACAATTTTGCAATATACTTTCAGGACGGCTGTAATACAATCTTTAATAGGGAACCTGAATAAGTTGAAATATCAGCATATAGCAATGAGGAACATTATATTAATACCAAAAATAAAATAAACTTAGGCGAAGGGGATACCTTGAGTTTTTTCCAATGTCGCCAACTAACACACGAGCAATCATATTGGTATCTAGATTGCAATGATCATCTGGGAGGTCACCCATATCACAAGTGTGCTTTGTGTAGAACTTTGAAATAGTCCACATCTTTTCAGCAGTTTCCTTACCACGGAGTATTCATTCGCAGCCTTGATATTTTGGCTTGCAGACCAATCGCCAAAGTTTTCGTGTGGAATCGTCAACTTTAAAATCCCTCATCCCTTGGATGCAATAAATCTTAATAGCCCTTTGCAATGATTTTTTTGAGCTGAAAATCATGCATTTTTCAATATGAGCCTTTTGTTTTAAAAGATCCACTGGTTCTTTCCACAAACTTCGCCGAATATGATCATCATCCCTAGTAAAGACAAAGGCATCTGGGCGATCTTGAAGATGATAAAAATAGGGGATCTCATCGGAATGCCACTGAATCGGGGTCGACTCTTGTTGTTCAAATGGTTGTTGTGAATTCAGTTCCTCCTGGTGTGCTGGACTGTTCATCATGTCTTGCAACAGTTCTACTTGATATTGAGGATTAGTTCCAATCTCAACCTCATCCTCACTTTGCTCATCGTCGCTTTCCTCCGCATTAGGCATTTCCTCACTATTGCTCGATGATGTCACTATATAATTCGGATAATCCGGATCATCCATAGCAGGTCTTTGCCTATAATTTGGTGCAATCACCACATTCTCCCTACATAAGAAAGTAGAGTATTTTAACTACTACACATCAAATAATACTATTGATGTTAAAAAATATAGACATACCGATTGTAATCAACTGCACCGAAACTTGAGGGAGGACTATCGTTTTGAGTAGTTGGATAGGCTGAGGATGTTCCAACCTGATTCATCCATCCCGATTGAGGTGACCGTCTGATATGATCCATATCAGATTTATAACCCCTAAATAATATAATCGACATCATTAGTAGCATTCAAGTGCCACTACACATAATAATAATAATAATAATAATAATAATAATAATAATGTAAAAAATGAATATTTACCACTGCCCATCAAATTGCTGACTTAAACTATCCAGAGGCACTTGACTCGTCAAAATGCCTTCATAAGTACTCATGTCAGGGTAATTGTGTTCATAAGTAGGTTCCGCTTGAGTGACTTCGGCCTGAATTCTAGACGGGACTTCCCGACGAGGTCTATTTCGGGCTTCCCTAGGAGCCCTAGCCATGAATTCAAATCGGTTAATGGGGACCTTCTCTATGTACATTTCAAGTACGTTTAAACTTATGCATTCCTTATAATCATAAGGCGCCTTCAAATAATCCGTCAAAGAACCATCGTCTTAAATGTACCACTGTCCATAACTAGTTACACCTTGCGGCGTGAATGACATTGGATATTTTCCAATTATATTTAAATCAAAATCACTCCTACTAACTTGTAGTCTATTATACAAGGCTTGGAGTAGTTTTGATAATTTTAAGTCAAGTGGAAACTTAACATGGTATTTTGGGGGAGAATCATAGCGCAAATTATTTTCGTCGAATATAATTTGTCCGTCCCAGAATAAAGAAACTCTAATTTTTGGAACATCTTCCATTTTTTGACTAATTTAGGAGGAATACAAAATGCAAAAACTGGATGAAACTTAGAATTTGTGTTAAAAATTGGATGAAACTTAGCATTTTTTCTCTCGTTCGAAATATGTATTAATATGATTTGAAGTTTAAATATTGAACTAATGCATGCATGCATGCAATTAGTGTGTCTTGCAGTGCTACATCAAATCAAATTAAGTACGGAGTGTTGCATAACGCATGAATTAACCGTGCTATGTCAGTCCCTGGCAGTATAGCGCAGTAAAATACTGCGTTATGTCAGAAAAAAGCAGTAAATTGTTGCGTTATATATGTATAACGCATTAAATTACTGCGTTATTCTGTCATAACACAGTATTTTACTGCGCTATACCTCTGCAATATGTTGTCACCTCAACTGTCATGCAGAAAAAATTCATAATTCGAATCAAACTTTAAGTGTTATATAACGTAATTTGACGAATAGTTACCGACCACACAAAATTGAGTTACTATGTCATTTTTTGACCAATTTAGAGATACTAGTTGTGTTATATCGTTCACTCCAGAAAACATATTCGACGCAATGGGTAGGACATGAGAATTGGGTGAAGATGTTGAATACTCAAACAACCCGAATGAGAGATACAACCAACGTTACAACAATATGATGATAGAGGAGTGGAATTGGCGTGTTAGGGAGGCTGCAGCACTGGAGAAAAAGTTAGCGTCAGTAAGACTTAAATGCCCAAAAAAACGTGTTATGTCAATGCCTCGTGAAACTCCACAAGAGTTTAATTTTGCTCTTAACCGTTTTCGCGAAGAGAACAATCAGATGCAAATACGTTACCTTAGGGTAGAATATGGTGTACATGGTATCACAAGATTTAGATCCAAGTGGGATTCGGACTGTGAGATGTCCGATGAAGATTAATATTTTTTTATATAAAGTAAGTAGGTAGGGTCATAAAGACCCCCCCCCCTTCCCAACTAGGAGTACATGGGGGGTTTGCAACGATATAAGTAGCACTTTCTTTTGTTATTAGACTACAACGTATTCAATGTCGAGTAGTAGAAACTCAGTTTGGTCTTTACTCCTTCCAAAAGAACCAAATAACAATGATGATGAGAGTTCAAATCATAGCAGTTTTTCGAGCAATACCAGTGATTTCAAACTAGATGAGCTAAATCCCTACCTTTTTATAGAGCGTAATGATGATTTCTGTAGTGTGAAATATTCAGATCCACGAGAATATTATTGCGGTTTACGCCGAGAATGGTCACATCGGCTTGCCGAATCAGAACATCTTGTTCGTGACTTGAAAAATCTCAATGCTTCAATCCCAACAAGGTACTCCATAACCATGCCTTGAGTAGGTCCAGAAACTTGCGAGCTTGCCCTGCAAAGGATTAGAAAAGAAAACAACAGAATGCTGGCAAGACAATGTAGATTTTACATGCTAAAGTTGGCCAAAGAACAAGCATAATCAACCGGTAGAAAACTAACATCTACTGAAAAAAGATGTGTCTTAAGAAACCGCCAATATTTTTCTGAGGACGATATTTAGGACTTCTATTCTGATGATGATTAAGAATGTTGTGATTTTAGTTTTAAGTTTAATTTATGATGATGTTGTTATTTTGAATAATATTAGTATGTTTAGTTTTTCATCAACTCAAGGGCATGAATGGAAGAATGTATTTTAAGTATTTTTTTTTATGATTGTATTTTTACTACTTTTGGTTTATTATTAATGAACAAGTTTAAGTATTCGTAAAGAACTTAAATCTAATGACACCAAGCCTTCAAACAAAAATGGCATTCAACCACTTTGCAACCACTAAAACGGCAATCCGAAGATTTTCTTATCCTTGATGTATTGAGCCTACCTTATTAATCGCACAAAAATAAGTAGGGTTCTATATAAAATATTGAAGTTTCGGGATCCCGAAGCATGATTAATCTATGGTCAAAGTATGTTAAAAAGTGTAATGAAAGAGGGGTTAACCAAAAGGGCAAAAAAAAAAAAAAAGTGTCCTTTAGCATAGTATTTTACTGCGCTAAAGCACTTGACGGGGCCGTTCCAATGAAGTGCTTTAGCACAATATTTTACTGCGCTAAAGCACTTAACGGTGCCGTCCCAGTTAAGTGCTTTAGCGCAGTAATTTACTGTGCTAAAGGTAGCTTTGTAACTTTTTTTTTGTTGGGGTACTTTGGTTCAAAAGGTTTTGTTTGGGGTCATTTTGGTTCCGGACTCTAGGATATATGCACTGTTTTTATTCTTATGGGGTAGAGGAGTTATTTACAGAATAACATCGGCTCAAAAGAAGTATAATCAAAGCAGGATTGAATGATTATTTTAAAGTTAAACTGTTATTACATATAAAAATGTGTCATTCATTTTGGGGTTGATTCAAAAGAAAATAGTGTCTTATAACGGAGTAAGTAATAATCTAACTTTAAACTTTTCATTTTACTCATAATGTGATAATTTATAGCTACACAAATATATGACTTGTTTTAGACAATAAGTTTCAAAATTTTTTGTTACTTTCTTAGACTTATGGTCATCAAACATTATCACAACATATATTGAGACAGAGAAAGTATGAATTTTGCGATTAAGATATAAATCGAGAAATTTCATTTTTGAAGATAAAACACTTATTATTAACGGCTATATTTTTATGATTTAAATTTAAAACTGTTGATTAAGTATAAATAATACTCATAATCTTATTGCAATCTTTGATGGAAATTTATCATATTTATTGATTGTTCAATACCGGAGGACTAGCACTAGGATTTCCAATAAAAGTAAATTATTTAAGACAAACCCGGTCCTATAAGGCTATAAGTTGAGCTAATCATGAGGGGAATTTGCATTCTAACGCAACATGATGGATATAGTACGATCTTAGAATATAAATTATGATAATCACGACATCTAATAGTACTTACGTTTTAGAGTTGCAACGTATGTAGTTTTTCAACAAATACGTTCGGTTTGTTGTATAAGCTAAAATAGTTATGGTATAAAAAACTCTGCACCTCGTCGTATTTATTGTTTGATTACTAGTTCCAATTTTAGTATGTCTAATCCTAATATAACAATGGCAATATTCACAATTGTTATTGTTTACGCTCAAATATGGTAACAATTAAATTTGTATGTGGTTTAAAATATATGTGATTTGATTAGTGACTAACGTTAAGTAATATGAAACAGCAAGCAATATATAAATGAGCAAAAAGAGAAAAGTAGCTTCAGGCAACAAGTTATCCGTCATAGTTGATTTGGTTCGGTTCGGGATGAACAACTACTACACCGAGCCAAGTCCAGAAAGCTTGAGCTTAGATCTAGAAATATTATAGAGTGTATCTGTTGTATCTCTCAAAAAGCTAACCTAAAAATGAGGGGGGTTCACCCCTATTTATACTAAAAAATAGGTGGGCCTCTTAACAACCTTAAAAAGGCCTTTTAAGCAAAACCCTAAAAATAAAAAATGGCACATTGTATGGATGTCAGAGATCCGTACGGGTGTCAGCGCAAATGACGGCGTGATTGGTGGTGCGTAACCTGGCTCGTAGCAGATCCTTCGAACTTGTGCTGAGTATCTTTCCCTCGGGCTCGGAGTCTCTTCACTCCTCAACACACCTTCGGTTTTCGATATCCCATTGAGCAGATCACCGATTTCATGGACTCTGATTCCTTTGACTATACACTAAGGTTTAGCGGTCTCGTTTTTACTCTGACTGCCCAACCAGAAACGGCAACAATTTGCTTCAATTTTTACCGTATACAGATAGTCCCCACACTTCTCGGTCCAAAGTTACCGAAGTAACGAGAAGTGGAATGACAACCTCGGTGCCTTCCTTTGGAAGCTTGCCTTTTGAAACAAGCGGGAAATGAGGCGTCCTATCAAGCCACGTCCTTCTGAATCCGAACACGTGTCTTCTTCTGGTTGGACGCTCCTTCGATTATCAAATCGTAAGCGCCTCAAAATTTATTATATCTTTCCTGTAAAAGGTCGATCCTTTTCATTTTTTTACTTTTCACCATTCGATCATCTTTACCTCTAGAATTTTCTGCCTTGTTCTTGCTTTTCTTTAGATCTTTACTCGGAAACTCTGAATCTTCAAGATTTTCTGAGAATTTTTATTCGAGGTTTTGAAATCTTCTTAGTCTTTTGGGAAATTCTCTTCAAATCTTCATAGCTCCATATTTTGACCTACAAACCTTCATAACTTTTTATTCTAACCTTCATAACTTCATATTCTGACCTTCAAAACTTCATAAATTCATACTCTGATCTTCAATACTTTAAAATGGCAACAAACACCGGCTCTTCTTCAAAGGACGTTCCCTCTGTTTCTTCTCCATCTTCGAATGTTGAGGTCGTTGCAAGTCCTGAGGTCGTTGGTCAAGCTAGTTCATTCAAAACCCAGGCTAAGGACATAATACCTTCGAGCTATCATTTTGATAATGAGTTTATTGTCGAGATGGCCGTAGAAAAGCCGACAGAGGTTACGATGTCAAGCGCTATCCTACGTCGATTAAAGTGACAGACCTCCCTAGAGTCCGACTGAGTGTGGTTGGGACAAACCCCCTTTAGAGATCATCGTCCCTAGTGATGATGATAAAGTCACCGACTTCAAGAAAGGGTATTCAAATGTCTACATTTACCATTTTACCTTTAAGCTCGACTCTCCGATAGACCAGGTCATCCTCAATATGTGTCGGACGTATAATCTGTGGCTTGCACAAATTGGGTCAAATGTTTGAAGGATCGTGATTTACCTCCGCTTTCTAGGAAACAATATGAAAACAAAATTCACTCTGCATCATTTAATCCGACTATACTGCCCGAGGGTTTTTCGTGGCCGAGTAATTAAGCTTGCCAAATGAGGAAAGAACCCTATTCTTTCCAGCGTCGACAAGAATAGAGATTGGGGCTGGTATGAGTATTTTGTTCGGGTTAGAACCGCTAATATCATACCAGCGGAGTTCATGCCCTTCCCCGAGCAGTGGAACGACAAACGTAAGTTTCTCAGAGCTTATTTCTATTTTCGTACGCTTCCGACCGCTCCTCTAACTATTTTGATATTCCAGCCATTGCTTGGGTTCCGGACGTAATACCTCGTTTCTACGGTTTGGCGGAGAGTATTATAAATCAACACCCGCACCAACAGCGGACATGGAAAGATCTATCTCGAGACAAAACCATGGAAAGTATTTTTCCCTCTTCCTCTGTTTCGCGTTCTTCCTTATATTCATCTCTCTTCCTAACTGATAGTATTCATTTTCAGGTTTGGCGAGGGGTTCCTCAATCCCTAGGCCTGAACCAGAAAATGCTTCCGTTGTACCGGACTCTGAGTTTAACCCTTGGAACTCTGCTCGGTTCATCGCTGAGGCAGAAAAGAAGAAAAGGAAAGTGAAATCTTCCAAGCCCCTGAAAGCATCATCAGTGGGCCATAAAAGAAAGAAAAGCCCTAAAGGTGCTGCAAGCACATCTGGCGTTCGGGGATTAGAAGATCTCCCTGAAGATGATGTTTGGGTCGTGAGAGTTAGCTGCGACCCCGCCATTATTATTGCTACTGTGGAATGGACTACTCCAATGAAGGTCCCAGAGGGAAGCATCGCAGCCGATCTGGCCCTTTCTATTGCAGAGGGGGAAGCTGGGAACCTTTTTGTTCCTTTAACATATTTTCCTCATACTACGGTCCCTTAAGGGCTGTTAAGATCATCGAGATTGGGGATGACACCTCCCCCGAGGCGGAGCCTATGGCCAAGAGGGCCAGGCAAACTGAAACAACTTTCTCTCCCCCTCCTACTCAACTTCGGAGTAAAAGAGTTTTGAGCATATGTTCCCCGAGGACGGGACTGCTAATATCCCCGCTGCAACGGCGGTTGCCTCTGGGTTCAGCCACCTTGCCATTCTATAGGTATCAAGAAGTGCTACTCGGATCACAGAATCTGGTTCAAGATTCCATCTTATAGACATCTTCCCGGCCCCATGCGTAGACCTGAGGAAGACTAGGTCGACAACCATCACCGTACTTGTTGATTGCAGTTTTTTATCCTGCCCCATAGGGGTAGCCATCTATCTTTGTCCTCTCGTGTCGGAATCCGATAAATAAAAGATAGTCGGGCTCTCTTGGCAATGTCTCCTTAACGAGAGCATGCATGCTTCCAATCGGGTAAATATTCTTACCTTCTAAAGAGTTTGATTTAATTAGAGTAATCTTCAGCATTTGTTGATTCCTAACTTTGTTTTCTCCTTCGCAGTTTGTCGTGCTCGAGAATAAGGGTTTTCTCCGAGCCCAACGAGAGGTGGATGACCTACGGGCCCAATTGGATGCCAGAGTCGGGAAACAGAGAAGTTCAAACTTCTCTTTCAGCAAAAGGAAGAACAACTGAGCCAAATTATCGATCCTTCAACCCTCTGAATTGAACTTCAAGAGGCCAAGGAGGAGAGCCTCCGGTTGAAAAATGACTTCGCAGACTTGATCGAGAAGAATAATGTCCTGGAGGAGGACAAAAGGCAGCTCACTCGTGAGAACTCTGATAACTTTATGAAGTTCGGGGAGTTAGAGGCCACTATTGCCTAACAGAGGAGGGAATTGGACTCCATTAAAGGCGAGGCCGCAAACATGAAAGAGCGGTTCACTCAGCTCGAGTCTGAAAGGGCCATCGAGAAGGAAACCTTGAAGGTTGCCTAAGAAAAAGCCGAAAGTTGGGCCCAGGATAATGAGAAACTCCAGAGTGAGCTTGATGCTGCTATTAGAGATAATAAGGCTTCAAGCTTCAAACCATGTTCTCAATACTCTGAGTGAAATGAAGGCCGAGTTGGAGGTTAAACTACAAAAGGCTCAGGCCGATCTGGTTCGAGCCCATGATGAAGTTGAGGCTATGAAGGTTTGGTCCGTTCTTCAAGTAGAATATGAGAAGTGTAAGTCTCTGAGGTTTACTCTAGAAGAGGCTCGGCGTGGTATTGAGGATTTTTCTGCCAGGATCAATGAGGTGAGGCAACTCGGAATATAATGAAATAGAGCCACTTTGAGGTTCCCTCTGAAATGAGGGATGTAAGGGAGCCACTACGAAGAAGTTCCGTTCCGGATCGGATCGAGCAATAAGTGAAGGAGCTTGGAGATTTTTTCTTCATCCGGGGGTTCATATAAAAGCCAAAAGATTACTTGATGATAGTTCCGAGGATGCTCTCGAAGAATTTGGTTTTGGAAACTCGGACTCTTCTACAGAGGACTAGATAGGCTTAGGGAGCCTTTGTATTTTCTTTCAGTTTATAAATCAAGGTCGGTCTTCGACCTTTTATGCTATAAGATTTGTTTTTGGCTTTCTTTTATCGGTGCTCTTTATATCATTTTCAATACTTAGCCATATGAGCCTTAACAATTTTTATCTTATCAGACGAGTAATTAATAAATTCATTTTTAACGGAAAATCGAGCCGTCTTATCTTAGAAGTTTTAGGCTCTATTTATGCCAGTTCTTTTTCATCTGATATCTTTATGAGGGCTCATATGTGGGAGCCTTTTTATGCTTGTGAATTCGGACGTCTCCGAATCACTTCGGGCATATGAGTTGAGGTCTTAATTACTCAACCCTTTGGGCTCGGTTTATTATTACCTTGGTGCCTTCATCTGTTTTGTGACGGCAGTCCCTAGTCGAGGGTAGCCCATGGGCCTTAAAGATCAGTTATTCGGGTATTTCCATAAGAGCATAACTGACACATATTTTCTCCGAAATACTCTTCTTATTTCAAATATTTGTTTCATACAGAAAGCTAAGAACGTTATATTCGACACTTGACTCATTCTGGTTTTTTCTGTAGCAAAACTATCCAGGCATGATTCATTCGATCGTTTGACCCTTACATCAATCGTAATGCAGAAAGTTTGGTAAGTACAAAAAATAAAAATGCCTAGACTTTTTAAAGCTTTTCGAATCTTGCCATCCTGACGAGGGTATCATAGTCCCATAGTGTTTGTATGCGAAGCATGAGCAGAGAAACACTATATAAAATGGCGTCGGGGAGTCCCCAGTTCTCAGCACTTGGCTGGTCTTCAAGTCCTCGACACTTAGCCTGGTTTTTTAATGAGAAAGTGTACGCTGTTGCCTCGTTAAAAACCTTACTGGAAAACCTACTTCGGGATAAAACTGAGCTAAGGAAAAAAAATGCAACACGTGTTTTTAGACCTAATTCTACTTTCTTTGAATTTTGTTCCGGTTTTAACCTGTAAGGGAAAGGGCGAGAACTTCTGAAATTCACAAAGGGTTAGCGGTTCATACCTTAGTAATAATATATTTTCAAGTGTGCCACATTCCAGTTGTTGTGAAGCTGCTGGCCGTCTGTAGTTTCCAGTTGATATGACCTTTTACCGGTTATTCCGGTTATCTTATATGGTCCTTCCCAATTTGGGCCTAATTTCCCATCATCAGGATTCTTAGTGTGTAGGGTAATTTTTCGTAGCACTAAGTCCTCAACTTGGAAATGTTGAAGATTCGTTCTTCGATTGTAATATCTTTCCATTCATTATTTTTAAGCTGCTAAACGGACCAATGCATTATCGTGAAGTTCGTCCGTCAAGTCAAGTTTTACGGCCATAGCCTCTTCATTTGATTCGTTTATCGCACACCGAAATCTTAGGCTCGATTCTCCGACTTCCATAGATATTAAGGCTTCCATGCCATAAACTAGAGAAAATGGTGTTTCTCCAGTACTTGACTTCGATGTCGTTATGTATGCCCATAGTACCTCCGGCAAAACTTCCTACCACTTATGTTTCGACTCCTCCAGTCACTTCTTTGAATTTTGAATTATGATTGTATTTGTTGACTCCACTTGTTTGTTTGCACTTGGGTGATACGGAGTCGACAGAATCTTCTTGATTTTCAATCCTTCAAGAAAGTCATTGACCTTATTACCAATGAACAGTCGACCGTTGTCGCAAGTTATCTCGGAAGAAATGCCAAACCGACAAATAATGTGGTCCAAATGAAGTTAATGACTTCCTTCTCCCAGACTTTCTCGAAGGCCTGTGCTTCAACCCATTTAGAAAATTAGTCAGTCATAAGCAAAATAAACTTAACCTTACCGGGAGCCCAAGGAAAAGGCCCAACAATGTCCATTCCCCATTTTATGAAAGGCCACGGAGATAGAACCGAATGCAGTAATTCCTCCGGTTGATGGATCATCGGCACATGCCGTTGGCACCCGTCGCATTTTCGGACAAAATGCTTGGCGTTCCCCTCCATCTGGTTGCCGCATGGTTGCCGCAAGTCCCTTCGTGGATTTCTTGCATCACATAATCTGTTTCTCCAAGCCCCAAGCATTTAGCCAAAGGCCCATAAAAAGATCGGCGATAACACTAGCCATCGACCAAGCAGAATCTCGCTGATTTGGTTTGAAGAGACCTTGACTCCTTAGAGTCCGCTAGGAGCTTCCCATCTTACAAATAGTCTATGTAATTATTGCACCAGTCCCATGTCAAGCTCATTGCGTTTATCTTGGCGTGACCATTTTTCACTGCCGAATTCATCAACTGAACGACCATCCCAGAGTTGAATTCCTCCGTTCCGACTGACGAACCTAAGTTGGCCAATTCATCTGACTCATTTTTTTGTTCCTTCGGTACATGTTGCATAGTCCATTCTTTGAATCGGTGTAAAATAACTTGAATTTTTTCCAAGTATCTCTGCATTCGTTCATTTTTGACTTCGAAAACACTATTGTCTTGATTCATAACAAGAACAGAGTCGCACTTTGCTTCGATGACTTCAGCCCTTAAGCTTCGAGCCAATTCCAAACCTGCAATCATAGCCTCATACTCCGTTTCATTGTTAGTTAGTTTTAATGTCCTGATTGATTGTCGAATAATATCGCCTGCGGGGGCCTTAAGAACAATTTCTAGTCCGAACCCTTTCAGGTTCGATGCTCCATCCGTGTGCAGGGTCTAGATCCCCAAGCTTTTTCGAGGTTAGTAAAAAATCTTTTTCCACCTCGGGAACCATTGCGATTGTAAAGCCTGCTACGAAGTCAGCTAAAATTTGGAATTTAATAACCGTCCTGGGTTTATATTCGATATCATAAGCACTTATTTCTACGATCCATTTTTCCAATCTACCTGACAGCTTCGGTTTATGCATGATATTTTTTAATGGGTACTTTGTTACTACACATATAAGGTGGCAAAGTAAACAAGGTTTCAGTTTCCTAGAAGCACTTATCAAAGCTAAAGCTAATTTCTCTAGGTGAGGATAACGTGTCTCTGTATTCCCTAATGTTCTACTCACATAATAGATAGAGAATTGCGTACCTTCTTCTTCTCGAACCAAAATGCCACTTACCGCGACTTCAGATACTGCCATATATACGAACAAATGTTTATCTGCCTTCGGTGTGTGTAGCAAAGGTGGACTTGACAAGCATCGCTTTAAGTCTTCCAAAGCTTTTTGACATTCCGCTGTCCATACGAAGTTATTTTTCTTCTTCAGCAGTGAAAAAAACCAGTGACTTTTATCTGAAGATCGGGAGATGAATCTACTCAGAGCCGCTATCCTTCCGGTTAACCTTTGCACTGCTTTCACATTATTAACCACTTCGATGTCTTCAATAGCCTTGATTTTGTCCGGGTTGATTTCAATTCCTCAGTTGACACCATGAAACCCAAGACCTTA